>NC_139512.1:141934262-142097805 GCF_947247035.1 Vipera ursinii | reverse complement strand
TGCTTACGTTGTTAACTATTTTCCGTTAATTTACTTGCAGCAGGTTGTTGCTATCTGAACCCCTTTCTTTTATCACAATCACTTAATGCTTCTGTGTGTTCCCCTTTCATATAACATTTCTGTGATCAGTCAGTCTGTTGGTTAATCAGCGATAGTAGTTGGTTGCAGTTCAATCAAATGCTGCAGAAATAATATTCTGCTTATAAATCTTGCTGTTTTTCTTTTGGAGCAAATAAACTCAGAAGCATTTCTGTTATTGTTTTGGGTGCCTAAAACAGTTATTAGTCTACCTTATTTATAGACAGTTCTTGGAGGCACAAAAGTAATATAGCAAAATATCAATTTTTTTCATCATATGGGTGAATTTAATGAACCTGAAGGTGTGTGTTATTTTAGCACTTGCTGCAGCTCCTGTGAAAAACCAGTGGTGCTAAAATCTGTAAACCTGTCACTGCTTAAGTAATAACCTTGTTAAAAGCATCTTCTTTTAACTTATTTTGGTGTTTGCAGGAGGCAGGTTTTATTTTATCTATAAAAGAAATAGGTGTTTCCAACCAAGCCACTTATGGTAAATACTTTTAATTGTATTTCATGAATTTATCCCTGTGGTTCTTGCTTCACATAGTTTGAATTAAGTGTTAGCTGGAAACAAGTTCTGGTTTCCTGTGTTTTTGTATATGCGCCTGTGAAGTAGATTTAATTTCCTTATAATATCTACATAAATAAAGCTACATTTGGGGGGTTTTTTATTCAAGAAAGTGCATGCTGAATCAAAAGATCCTCTCTGCAAGCTCCTGTGTCACTAGCCATAAAAGACAAAGGTTTGTGGAAATTCAGTCTTCAACTGTGATTTTTTTTTTAAAAAAAAATGTGTCTTTGGCTCCTGAGTAATCCCTGAAATTTTCTTGATAAGATTTTGGATGTGGTTTGCCATTCCTTAATTCCTAGGGCTGAGATAGAGTGGCTGGCCCAAGGTGGATTTGTGCCTAAGGTAGAACTAGAAATCACAGTTTCCTGCTTTATTGCCTGATGACTTAACCACTGCATCAAACTGTCTATCACAAAAATTATTAAAGAATCTTATTTGAGCTTTCAGGGGAAAAAAAAAGATAAAGCACAGTTCTTGACTGTACATTTTGTAAATGGTTGACTTCACGCTATGAATTCAGTACCAGTGTCTCCAAAATAAAATCAGAAGGCTTACTGGTTTAATCCAATTAAGAACAAAAAAAGGCTCCTTTTGTGTAATTACTAACAGTTCTGAAATAATGATATTCTTCTGTATTGATTCACACTGAATCAATGGATACATCTTCCTGGTTCCTGCTTTACAGTTAAAAGGTAAATGCATAACCTCACTTCAATACACAGATTGAATTATGTTAGGAAACAGATTTTTAGCAGCTGCTGTCCAGATTGCATTTAAATTTTATTCTAATTGGCTGTATAATATACAGGTACAAAGGTAAGTTGGATGACAGAATGAGCAAAATAACATTTTATCACCCAACCAGGTATTTGCGGAACAACTTCTGAGTAACCTCCGCTTCAGTATTTGAATGTTCTTGATTCAAGCAGCTTCATTCTAGGATTATCTACTTGGAAGTTTGAAATAAAAAAAAAATCCATTGGAACTAGAGTCAAAGCTTCAAATGACCAAACACAATAACATGCACATAAATCTTTCAGAATATCAGCAAATACAACCACACCGCTGCTTTATGTCAGCACCCAAGTATGAGTGTATAAGTTTTCCATGATTTCTTTTCTTTTCTGAAACATAGCCAGGGAAATTGTAATCTAAGGAAAACATTCACTTGGGGAGTGCCTTAGACAATTTTTTTTTCTTATATTCAATGGTCATCACAAAGACTCAGTAGAATCAGGGGTGAAAACTATTCATTAGCTTCTGCTCTGATACGTATTATGTCCAACTTTGGATTCAGTTTGGATTCACCTATTTTTGTTTCATTTTCTAAAAATTTTAAAATTCTCTAATGGATCATAATAGAGAAATTGGATAATTTAGTTCATTTAAGTGTGTGTGTGTGTGTGTATCTATATCTCTATATATCTCTATATCTCTATATCTCTATATATCTCTATATATCTATATCTCTATATCTATATCTATCTATATCTATATCTATCTATCTATAGATATAGATATAGATAGATATAGATATATAGATATATACATATACATATACATATATATCTTCTTTCAACAGTGTAAACACTGTATGTTATGTGTAGGTAGCCCTTGCCTTATGACTATAACTAAGCTCAAAATTGTGGTCATAAATAAAGGTGTCCATGTGATCAGAAGTAATTTTATGTCTTTTTTGTACTAGTTGGGAAGCAAATGTGCCCAATGTTAAGCAAATGAAGAGTCATTAAGTAAACTCATTCATATTTGATTATTTTTGGTGGAAATTAGCAAAAAAAATGCTGAAAATCAGCAAAAAAGTAAAAAAAAACCCATCATGATTCAAAGACACATGACTGTCAAATGCCACTTACAGTCATAAAGCTGACCTGTCCGTTATGCAGTCACATGACTGTGAGGGGTATATGACCACTTATAACAATCAGGGTACTTTATGGGCCATACGGCACCCACTCTATGGCCATTTTAACTTCAAACAGACATAACTAGTTGTTACGTGAGGACTACTACATGCCATATGCCAGTCAGAACACAAGGGCAGCCGTACCAAGATTTAGAATTCTTTTTCAACAATCTATCCAAAGCTATCAGGATGAGCAGCATGTTTAAAGGCCAAAGGCCAAATGTGATTTTTTTCCCCTCTTGTATTTACACAACTGGGCAAGAAACACTGAAAAATCTAGAGCAAAACACTCAGATTCAATAATGTTACACTAAAATAGAAATTTAAATCCAAAGTAGAAGGGATTGTATAAGCATGCCATTTTTTGTTCCATAAATACTAGGAGAACCCCAAATATCTCTTCAAGATTAGGGAATTTAAAAAACTGAATTTCCTCCCAGGTTACCATTTGTATTTTTAGGGAAGCTTTCAATGATTTTCTTTCCAGTGTAAATGGCAACAGCTTGGGATGACAGCTGGGGGGAGGAAGGGAAGAGTGGGGGGGGGGTAGAGGGAGAGATTTTCTTTTGAACCACAATAGTGAGAAAAAGATCAAATTTTCCTTCCTCAACTTAACTGTTCCATTCACACAATAAAGGTGACATCAAGTTTGTCTGCCAGGAAGCTCTCTGAGTGATGCGGCTTTATTATATTCTTAAACTCATGAAATTGATTGACCCAAAAATGTATCAGTGAATTTTAAAGGGACATTTCAGATTAAATGCCTTAATCTGCATATTTTTCCATACCAAAAAGGCCTTATTTTTCTTTACACCATTTGTTCCTAGAGCAAAGAAATAATTTTACTAGTCAATCAAGTATTATTTTAAAAAAAGACTGGTTAATTATTGGAAAAATTAGGACATCAGAGTCAGACTGTTTGGTCACTCAGTGCAGACTTCAAGCAATGGAATCTTCAGCAGCATTGACTACAAAGATCCACTAATGTTAGAACAATTTAATGAAATTCCCATTTATTGCAAGGGATTTTTAATTAAATCTATTGGTTGTTGCTACCCATAAAGCTTTAAGAATAAACACCTGCAGTGTTTTATTATGTAAAGGTGGTTTAATTGCTTCATATTTATCACTGACAAATCAAGCTCTATTCATAAGATAATAATGACATGGTAATTGGATCTGTAATTGGTTCAGGATGCTTCAATATTGTACTAATAATCATAAATACTTGTGCTTCTGACTTTCATACTGGGCAGACTTTCTTTGGTAGACTGCAAGAGATAATATATTGGATCTGTTATCAATGAGACAGCATTGGTTTTTGTCAGCCTTACTAGGTAATTCCATTCAGGGGTCACAATCAGATGAGCTAATTCTAAAACTGCATTAACAGAATCTTGTAAGTCTGAAAGTACAATTGTCTCTTTACCCCCCCCCACCACCACCATCTCCTTTACAGCACAAGAAACTAGGGAGGGCCCCTTCCAAGCTTCTTGCCCCACCCACTATACAGCTGCAGACTATGCTGTCTCTTATCTGACCATTCCTTAGGCCAGGGGTCTTCAAACGTTGCCCATTTATGACTTGTGGACTTCATTTCCCAGAATTCCTCAGCCAGAGTGCTTGGCTGAGGAATTCTAGGAGTTGAAGTCCACACGTGATAAAAGGGACAAGTTTGAAGAACCCTGCCTTAGGCAACGTCTCTGGGCCCAGTTTTTCCATTTTTTCCCCACATACAAGTATAGTTTGACCATATGAATATTCCCTAACAGGTAGAAACAAAAGGTAAACTCTTTTTTTTTAATTTACTGATCAGAACAAATCTAATCCCACCCTTCATATCGTTTCTCCTTGTTTCAAATTAATGAGATCGATTCAAAATTTTATTTACAGTCTAAGATAAAACACAAGGGGAAAAAAACAGTAATATAATGAATATAAAAAGGAATGATATATTTTTTTTTAAAAAAATGAGAAAAATCCTTAAACAGTCAAAAAAATTAAGATGAAGGAGCAGCCAGAAAGCTTCTAACAGCTATAGCTATTGATTTTTTAAAAAAATTGCAACCTCCTTAGAGGTTTCTGAAATGTCACCCAGGAGAAAAGTAAAATGGCATCCTTATTGCAATGGTGTTGTTAACAATTGAAAGTATTCATTTCAATCACTGTAGAATGTGCAATAAACATTTTAATAACACATGTAACGTTGTGTCCACCTCCGTGTCTGAACAAAAGCAAGTTTAGCTTTCTGAGACTTATATATCTATCAATAGCTGCCCCAGTAGATAGAGCCGCCATTCAGGTTAAGTAAATAGTCTCTTATGAGGCCCAGATGTTAAGTAATTATCTAAGGATAAGAGCGCAATTGAGCTATACAAGGGATGGGAAATGTTGGTTCCATCACTTGGGAAATCTAAATTCCAAATTCTCTGCTTTGACTCAGCCGGTGTTAGGGTAATATAATGTACAATGTACCAAAGCAGAGAGTGTTGACAAGGTAAGACACAATTTTCCAAATTGTTATTCATTTGTTTTCTTAGAGTGGCAGAGAACATATATATCAAAGTAAAATGAAGTAAGACAGTTCCCCAATAGAGTTGCTTCAGCCAAAATCTAAAGTGGCAAAATCTTAATCAGGCCCCAAGAAAAATGCAGCCTAATTTCAGTCATGTTAGAGCATTAGGAGTTGAATAAGGAACTTGTAGTAAAATTTTCAAGAATCCCGATTAGATTGCTTCTAAACTAGAAGTCCTTTTTCTTTTAAATTTCTTATAATCTCCTTCTTAAGAAATAACATTTTTCATACTAGGGAAAATCATTACTAATACAGGTATTCCTGTAGGTAAGAAGTAATCGTGCTTCAGATGTGTTATCCTCCCCCCCAAACTAAGAGTTAGAACAATGTAAACAAAGGGGCTGAACGGGGCTGTGCTTTTGAGCAAGGTTCTCTGATATATGCCTATCTGCAGCACTGCCTAGCTTACCTCTTAAAGCAGGGGTTCCCAATCAGTGGTGCTCACACCCCCTGGGGCTGTGAGATGATATTCAAGGGGATGCGAAAACTTGGGTCTTCAAAATTATAGTGTATGTGCATAATTCGTTGCCATTATTTCAAACTTTTATAAGGGGTGTGAGAATATATCAGAAGCGTTCTAGGGGTGCAGGGTATAGAAAACATGGGGTGCCACACTGCCTTAAAGTTTGTAATACTCCTATATATAAATATTGAAGGTAGCCAAGAATCTTGGCTTCTGATATCCTAATGAGTCCTCATTCTCCACTGAGATGACTGAAGACCCAGAATATTAGAATTTGGGGCAGGGAGCACATGATCAACCCACCCTAATTTTGAATCTGACTAGTGACAGATCTAGCAGCAAGACTTTTTTTCCCCCTTCAAGTATTGTTCAGGAAGTGACAGGGAAAGTTGCAGCCATGGCTTCAGAATAATGCCACAGTAGATTCTTGGACAAACCGATGCAAAAGTTATCCTTTCTGAAATTCTCAATTCCCTATTCCGTCTCCCTGAAAAATGACACTCATATTGTACTTAGGATTGGTGGTATGAAGATCCTAGGAAACACCGACAAATAATATATCAGATACTTGAAGAAATTGTTGGGTATAACATAGATGGTTAGCCTTCTTATTGCTGTTAAAGTCTTTGTTGGATTGGTATTTCTATGGGCTTCTGGGAGGCTGTAGAAATCAACTTATCCAGGTCAAAGAGTATTCTCCATCTGCAATGTGTTATTGGGCTTTTCTTTCAAGCTTTGTGGCATTGCATCACCTGTCTGTCTTTCCAAGGTCATTCATTGAACAACGTGGACTGGCTTGAAGAGGTTTGGGCTATCTTTTAAAGGACAATACTCTGCTGAGCCATTTTGTTTCCAGTCATTTCACTCTCAGAGCTAGCTTTTGGACAAAGGTATGAATACTTGACCAATTCACATAGGAGGATGAAGAGATTAGCCTTCTTCACATACAGGATCTTTGAATTTGGCTAAGGAGAATTGGTAAGTGAAATATGATACAATTACAATTCCCTTCATCCATGAAAATTAGGGTATAAAATGATGGATGTGTCTCCCATGAGTGCATCTATACACTGAATCTACACTGTAGTGAGCTGCACATGGGGTCTTGCTTACCTCTTGTTGTTTTCAATAGGAATTAATTAATCCAGTCAACCTGGATATAACCATATGTTTTCTATACATTTCTAGCTACATTTGTCACACAAATTCATCTTTTACCTATGGTATCCACCCCCCAAATGGTGGATTATTTACTTATGATGGGGAGATTTTTTTTTTTAGATTCTGAATTATATGCTGTAACATTTTCCAAACCTAACAGTGTAACTTAGGTTATGAGTGAAAAGAGTTTCACCAGCACTATACATCATTTGTCTTCTTTTGATTTATAGGAAGTTTGGATTCTTGGAACTTACTCCACCCAATTCCAGTCTGAATTCCTTCCCTGAGATTTGTTTAATCTAATAACATCCTAGAATTCAAAGTACAATTGAAAAAGTGTCCTGTGATTTCTACATAATCTCTTTACTTTTAAGGGATCCATCAACAGCTAGAAATATTTGAGCTTTGTGTGGTTTCCCTTGTGTTGTAAAAAGGGAATGCAAAAATATGAATGAGATCATACTATGTTTCTTGTTGTTTTTAGCTGCAAAGTCATGTCCGACCCATGGCGACCCCATGGACAATGTTCCTCCAGGCCTTCCTGTCCTCTACCATCTTCTGGAGTCCATTTAAGCTCACACCTACTGCTTCAGTGACTCCATCCAGCCACCTCATTCTCTGTCGTCCCCTTCTTCTCTTGCCCTCAATCTTTCCCAGCATTAGGCTCTTCTCTAGTGAGTCCTTCCTTCTCATTAGGTGCCTAACTATTTGAGATTCAACTTCATGATCTGGCCTTCTAAAGAGCAGTCAGGGTTGATCTCCTCTAGGACTGACTGATTTGAGTGCCTTGCAGTCCAAGGGACTTGCAGGAGTCTTCTCCAGCACCATAGTTCAAAGGCCTCAATTCTTTGGTGCTCAGCCTTTCTTATGGTCCATCTATCATTGCCATACATTGCAACTGGGAAGACCATAGCTGTTCTGTTCCAGCCTATGACTGGCGCTGTTTGAATGTCAGGGACAACCCCTTTTTATAGTCAACAGGCTGGAAAAACCCAACCAAATTTATTTACAAAGAAATCAAAAGTTCAAACAAGAGTTAAACAGGAATAACAGACCAGGACTCTAGCAGAAGATCTTCAAATGGTTGCCTTCAGCAACCAGCACCTCCCACACCTTCCCCTTTTATCAGGAGTCCCAAGGCGTGGCTTCTCATTGCCTTCTCTTCCTCTCACCGAGTTGCCTCATGGACCTTCTCTGTTCTACTCTGCTGGATTGCCTCCTGCTCCTAGCATGCCTGAATAGATCCAGCTGTGAATCATCTATGTCCAATACCTCGTGCTCACACGACTGAGTCTGATGAGGAACATGACAGGAGGGGCCAAGCTGAGAATCCTACAATGCATCAGAGCCTCCCTCTGACACCAAAGGCTCTCCAAACCCCTCCTCCTCCTCCTCTCCAGAATCATCAGACTCAGCTGCCGGTATCACAGGCTGACGCTGAATCACAACAATAGCCTTGACTATACACACTTTTGTTGAGAGAGTAATGTCTCTGCTTTTTAGTGTGCTGTCTAAATTTGCCATTGCTTTCTTCCCCAGGAGCAAGTGTCTTTTAATTTCTTGGCTACAGTCCCCATCTGCAGTGATCTTGGAGCCCAGGAAAATAAAATCTGTCACTACCTCCATTTCTTCCCCATCTATTTGCCAGGAATTGAGAGGGACGGATGCCATGATCTTGGTTTTCTTAACGTTAAGTTTCAGCCCAACTTTTGCACTCTTCTTCTTCACCCGCAACAAGAGGCTATTTAGTTCTTCTTCTGCCATTAGAATGGTATCATCTGCATATCTTAGGTTGTTAATATTTCTCCCAGCAATCTTAATTATAACTTTTGATTCATCTAGCCCTGCCTTTCTCATGATGTACTCTGCATATAAGTTAAATAGGCAGGGCGACAGTATACAGCCTTGCCGGACTCCTTTCCCAAGTTTGAACCAATCAGTGGTTCTGTGTCCAGTTCTCACTGTTGCTTCTTGACCAGCATATAGGTTTCTCAAGAGACAAATAAGATGGTCTGGTACTCCCATCTCTTTAAGAACTTGCCACAGTTTGTTGTGATCCACACAATCAAAGGCTTTAGCATAGTCAATGAAGCAGAAGTAGATGTTTTTCTGGAACTCCCTAGCTTTCTCCATGATCCAGCGTATGTTGGCAATTTGATCTCTAGTTCCTCTGCCTTTTCAAAATCTTCCCTGTAGTTCTCGATCCACATAGTGGTGGAGTCTGGCTTGTAGGATTTTAAGCATAAGTTTACTAGCATGTGAAATGAGTGCAATGGTGCGATGGTTTGCACATTCTTTGGCACTGCCTTTCTTTGGAATTGGAATGTAAACTGATCTTTTCCAATCCTGTGGCCAGTATTGAGTTTTCCAAATTTGCTGGCAAATTGAGTGTAGCACTTTTACTGCGTCTTTTAAGATTTTGAATAGCTCAGCTGGAATATTGTCACCTCCACTAGCTTTGTTGTTGCTCAGTTTTTCTAAGGCCCACTTCACTTCACATTCTAGGATGTCTGGCTTGAGATCAGTGACCACCTCATTGTGGTTATCAAGGACGTTAATCTCATTCTTGTATAGTTCTTCTGTGTAATTTTGCCACCTCTTCTTAATCTCTTCTGCCTCTGTTAGGTCCCTGCCATTTTGGTCCTTTATCATGCCCATTTTTGCATGAAACGTTCCCTTCATCTCTCCAATTTTCTTGAAGAGATCTCTGGTCCTCCCTATTCTATTGTTTTCTTCTATTTCTTTGCACTGTTTCTTTTAAAATGGTATTCTTATCTCTTCTAGCTATTCTCTGGAATTCTGCATTCAAGTGGGCGTATCTTTCTTTTTCTCCCTTGCCTTTCGCTTCCCTC
Organism: Vipera ursinii; assembly: GCF_947247035.1. NCBI lineage: Eukaryota > Metazoa > Chordata > Lepidosauria > Squamata > Viperidae > Vipera > Vipera ursinii. The sequence goes on along the minus strand of NC_139512.1, from coordinate 142,088,181 downwards.
CTTTCCTCAGCTATTCGCAAAGCTTCCTCACACAGCCATTTTGCTTTCTTGCATTTCTTTTTCTTTGGGATGGTTTTAGTTGCTACCTCTTATACAATGTTGCAAACCTCTGTCCATAGTTCTTCAGGCACTCTGTCTATCTTATCTAATTCCTTAAATCTATTTGTCACCTCTACTGTATATTCAACAGGGATATGATTTAATTCATACCTGAGTGGCCAGGTGCTTTTCCCTACTTTCTTCAGTTTAAGCCTAAATTTTGCAATGAGAAGCTCATGTTCTGAGCCACAGTCAGCTTCTTTTTTCCTGTAACCAGTTAAACCAAACAGACTATCTTGAGAATATTGCAGTGCAGAGCTAGGAAATGACCATTACCATACCCATAACTGACATTTTCAGCAAAACTAGGTTTCCTTTTTATATCCATAATCTTCAGTGTGCTAGTCTATTTATTTCAGCTCTGCCCCCATGCTCGGTATATAGATGCCACAGTATGCTTGCAATATGCTCAGCTAAATCCCTTACATTAGCATCTATTTTGGCTCTTTTCCATGTTTAGGCAAGGAGGGATGACTTATTTGCAGAAGTCTGGGGCTATAGCCAAAAGCAAAAAATCTGCAGGAAAAGTAAAGAGGTTGTTTTGATTTCTGAACGTGAATGAAAGGTTTGTGAGCACCTGAGTGTTGAAGAACCTATAAAGCTGCAATCCCTTCTCCTAGAACCACTTCCCATACTGTACATTGAAAATCCAAAACCCGACTGAAATAAAATATATTATTGTACAGTTTCTACTAGAAACTACATGTAAGTTAATCACAGTGATGATAATAGTGAGAATAATAATTTCAAGGTTTTAACAAGTTTCTCTAACAGGCAAAAAAACGTAATTGATACTTTTGATGAAAGCAAGAAAAGTTAAGCATTTGATAATTACCCAAAGCAGAGGTCCCCAACCTTTTGGGCACCAGTGACCAGTTCTGTGGTGAAAGGTTTTTCCACGGACCAGAGGGTGCGTGGTTTTGGGTGCTGCCTGCATCCCGTAAATGGGGCTTTGCTTGTTTGTGCAGATCGGTTGCTCACATGCCGTGGCCCAGTACTGGTCCACAGACCAGGGGTTGGGGATCCTTGACTTAAAGGAGAATATTTGACTTCAAATTCAGCATTTTATTCAGTGTCAGGTATTCTTATATGTAGGTGTGTAAGTAAACAAAACATAAGTAACAGCAGTTTCTTAGTGCTGCAAATTGAAGTATGTGACAGCTTGTACAGTTATGCGGCTGTTTCCATTAGCAAAATGGGCCTAGCATATGGAGATGACGATCACTGAGATGTGCATTCCACCTTTATTCCAGGATTCTCCATTTTATGTCCTTAATAGCCACCCTTTGAGAAACACTAGATTGAGAGGGTACAGTACATGATTATCCCCAAATGTAGTTTTGAACCCAAACCTCTCTGATCCTAAGTTCAGTACCTTAATCTATACCCCATACTTGCTCTCAGATACAGATGCACTTAAACTGGATTCCCACAACTTGATCAAGAAGTTGAAGATATTTGAAACTAAAATGCCACACTGCATCCTGCAAAGCTTCACATTCACTGAAATAAACTGTTTTCATATCTCAGTCCCCAGCATCACATCAAGCTTACTTGATTTGGTCTAAGACAATTCAGAAAAAAAGACTTTATACAGAGGGATGTGGATTATGTAAAGATCCTGTGTTCACACTGTGAAACCTACTAGTTATGATGACCAAAATCAGATAATTATAATCTCAATAGGAGTATCTGCAACTCTTGCTACAAGATCAATAGTAAAGCTGAAATAACTTCAAAACATTTTTCAACTCTTCTTTACTTGTCTATTTTATATTCTTCTAGCTAGGGCCTCTATAGAGGAGATCCATACAGTTAACATGGCAGCTGCAACCTCATATCAAAGTCTGCCTCCATTTTTGATGTGGATTTTTGGCTGTCTCTGCAGATGTCCTTGCCTCTTGCTGTACCTTATCAGGATCAGGATCTGGACGGAATTTCATAGAAGATCTCTGTCCTGTCCTGTCCTCCATATCCATAAGAGGGAAATAACAACACATGCATTATAACTTTATGACAGAAAGGATGTGGAATAGGTACTTGCATCAGACATTGTGGTACAAGTACTAAGTTGTATCCTTGGTGAAATTATGTCATGATGCATTTATTGTCATTTTAAGGTCACTCCTTTTTGGTATGGGTGCTACTGTCCACCAGATGTCTGAAATGTGAGGTTATATCATTTATATCAACAATCTTGGAAACTAGACAGCCCATGGAGCCTGGGATACAACCAGTGGTGGAATTCAGCCAGTTCGCACCACTTCAGCAGAACTGATAGCTAATTTTTTGTTGCCCAGGCCCAGAACAGACTTCCAGAGGTGGCATCCACACAGAGAACCAGTTGTTCACGTATTTGAATCCCACCACTGGATACAACCATGAATGGTCAAGGTTTGATCTGAAAACATTGCTGAGACATATAACTTTTATCTCTCTATTTGGGAGAGATACCTCGAAGAATATCACTTCCCAGCTCTCCTGAGACATAGGATGCTACCATAGGAAGCAATCAATGTGCTAAAAATGGGGAAAAGAATCACACTGAACTAGTTTGAAATACTTTTCAAGCTATGTATGAACTTTTAGAAGTAGTCATTACTTCATTTCTAATGAAGCAATGCCTGATGAGCTCTTGGTAGGAGATACAGTCAATCACCTCTGGGGTGATTGGAAGAGCTGAGCCTGCTTAATGAATGCAAAGTGTATCTTTTTTTTTAAGATAAGGATTTTTCCATGAAATACATGATCTATCTCTTCAAGGAAAATTTGGATTCTGAACTCAGCATTGCTCAGAGGGCTATTTTTAAATGACTGGATTTTCTACATGTTCTCTTCCTTGTAATACACACTACAGAAGACATAATTGCTTGATTTCTTTTTAAAATAAGTCTTTCCTTTTTTGGCAGATGGAGATATAAAACATGTTATTTGACAGAGAAGTTTGATATTCAATATTAGTTTAGCTTCAGTGAAACTAAGCATGTTAATAATAAATCTATCAAATTAAAAATTTATCTTTCACTCCAAGTCACAGTTGTTTGACAGCTAAGCAACCAATAGGATTTTTTGTGGGCTACAGAGAGATAGGATTATGCAAGGAAAGAATATATAAAAACTGGGCATGCATGTGCAATTTAGTGAAGAGCTTTGAGTCTTTTTTCCTGATTATAAGCCTATTTATACACAGGTAAGCAGTACTACAGAAGTTACTTTTAAGTATGACATTATTGTGCACTCTTCTTTTTTTCTTATACTTCTTCAGTTGTTCCAGCAGGGGTGCAGGAAAAAAAACAACAACCTTAGCTAATTTACAACAAAACAAAGGAAGTCTGTCTATAAGTACTTACCTTGAAATCAAATGAAAAAGACAACCAACACTAACAACTAATCTGTCCTCTGGGGCAGGGCCATCTTCTAAGTTGCAATCAGACAGCAAATGTGGCTAAGAAGCCGTCAGAAGCTATCATGTGACTAAGGCCTGAAAACTAATTAATCTCCATAAAGCTGTAACTGAGGCAGGCAAGATGACTTGAAATCTGATTATGTGGTTGCATGTAAAAGGGCAAGATAGCTGCCTGAATTTTTTAACCACCTGAGCCTTTCATGTCACTCTGACCCTTCGGGAAATAATAACAATAATAATGTGAAATGATCCACACTGAGAACAACTCCCGTGCATATAGGGTGTAGTTTGAACTGCCTAGCCCAGGGGTAGGCAACCTCGGCTCTTTTATGACTCATGGACTTCAACTCCCAGAATTCCTGAGTCAGCATAGCTAACTCAGGAATTCTGGGAGTTGAAGTCCATGAGTCATAAAAGAGCCGAGGTTGCCTACCCCTGGCCTAGCCTATGTACATTTAGGCCTACAGTTTAACATTAAGAAGAAGCTTGACTGTAGATTTCATTGGGAACTCATCATTCACATACTTTTGATGAAGCTTGGCAATGAATGCAAGATGCTGGATACATCTATCGTCTCCCAACTTGAGAAACTGAGGATTTGAAAGTGAAAGCACCAATTGGGATATGCACAGAAACAGTAGACCGATCAGGAGAGTAACAGACAAATGTTTGTTTCAGGTAGTTAGAAATGCATAAAATAATGTGCAAAGATCTATACAAATTAAACTCCATTCAAGAAACTCTTTGGGTTTCTATGACTTTGGACCAAACATGGTACAAACCATTTGTTGTGAGAAATGATTAGAAAAAACAAAAATGTCTAGAGTTTGTGTGTTAAAAGAGATTTCTGTGTGAAAGCTTACATTGTGAAGTTTTATGTTTAAAAAAAAACATACACCAGGAAAAAGTTATGTAACAAAATCATATCAGGGAAATTTATATTAAAATTGTTAGAAATTGTTATCATTATTACAGCTACATCTAGTATGCATAATTTAGCACTTTATGGATATCCAAATGGATTTTTTTTACAAGTGCTATGGTCTGTATCCCAATTATTTGATGGTTAATGATTAGATGTGGTGTTTTGTTTTGTTTTTGTTTTTACCTACACTATTGCATTACAAATTGGCAAGCATCTTACATATGATTGCTTGGTGTTATGTACTGGGTTTGTGGTGATACGCCACGTGCGTAACTGGAGCAGCCAATGGCTCTCCAGCAACCCAGACTGTCTGTCTCCGGTCCTGCAATTGGCTAGCCCCAGGCGGCAAGAGCGGGTTCAAACCCATTGGCTGCCACCTAGGGGCTAAACTATATATTGTGGCTGGTTGCACCCCAAGTTTCAGTACAGTTCCAGCAAGAATAAAGTATGAGTTATCCTGTACTCAGCCTCGTGTCGTCATTCCTGCACCCAAGAGCCCACGACTTAACACTTGGAATGTATTGTCTTCTACAAAGGAACTGCTGACAGAATAAAAATAGTAGAATAATGGAAGGGACCTTGGAGGTCTTCTAGTTCAATTCCCTGCTCAAGAAGAAGACCCTATACCAATGGCAAAGCATAGAGAAAACATAGAGAATGTTGTCCTACTGCTGGAAAAGCATAGAGAAAATAGGATATTAGACACCAAATATTCAGAACAGATTAAGAGCTTCTAAGATCTTCTCTACTATACAAGTATGGCACCATCTTCATGTGTTAATCCCCACTTTCTCACTCATCCAGGTCATGGTTATTTCAAAGGTACTTATTCACAAGGCAACTGGACTTTGTTTTTCCTTGAATAAATTTCACTTTTCATCCAAGAAGCTTCTTCAGCTCTGATTGGATGGTGGGGAATAGAAAGATTTATATTCCTTGCAGACAGCTGGTCATTTGCATTCTTTGAGAGAGTCATTGATGCCAGATGTGTTGTCTGATCTGTACATTGGGGAAACAAAACAACCACTTCATAAACATATGACACAACATAGGAGAACAAACTCATCAGGACAAGATTCAGCAGTCCATCTGCATTTAAAAGACAAAGGCCACTCTTTTGAAGACAGGAAAGTCCACATTTTGGACAGAGTGGACCACTGGTTTGAAAGAGGGGTCAAAGAGGCCATCTGTGTTAAAACTGAACATCTCTCTCACAACAGAGATATGACATCATCTATCTTCAGTCTAAAACACAGTTCTTTCAACAGTTCCAAGAAGGCTCCACACCCATTTGCACCACTCAGGTGACCCTGATGACACAGATAAGCCTCCAGGTGGCATCAATGAATCTCTAAAATAGTGCAAATGACCAGCTGTCTACAAGGAATATAAATCCTTCCATTCCCCACCATTGAGTCAGAGCTGAAGAAGCTTCTTGGACGAGAAGTGAAATGTCTTTAAAGAGAAAAAAGAAAGTCCAGTTGCCTCATGAACAAGCACCTCTGGGACCCCAGTTTCAGAATTCTGGCAGGTGGCCCAATATCTGAGTCAAGCCAGAGTCTCAAAATGCCCTGACACTGAGGAGGGTATGCTTATTTTTTAATCTGATGAGGAAGCTGAATTGCAGGATATCCCTTCATCACTGCTCACTCTCTTCTTAAAGGGAACTTCTTTTGCCTTTAGAGCTACATCAGTACAGATTTAAATGGAACCTATTTAAATATGTGCATATTTAAACATACCCAGAGAGGGTGAGTCAGCCCAAAAGAGAGCGATACCAATGTATTGCATATATGTTTCTGTGTTGTGTGTAGCTAGCTATTGAAACTGTGTCCATGTGAATGACATGCTTTGTGCATTATCCCACACAGCACAGGGTGTTCTAGCACTCAGCATCTCACGTATGTGATTCTAAATCTTTCGGGTGTCAGAGGTTGGCCAGAAAGCAAAAAGAAAAATGTGTTAAACAAAAGTGCTACTATTGGGAGTGTCATTTTAAAAAAATGTTTTATGGATTCCACATTTTATTGAAACAATTATGCCATATATGGTCAATGCTACGAGTGTCCCCCTCTTAAGCTTCACATTCCAAACAGCATCCTTCCCAGCCTTTTGGGATTACATCCCAACACTGAAACATTCCTCCCCAAGAATAATTCTAATTTGTCCAAATATGAGTGCTGACCTTATACATATACATATACATATACATATGCATATACATATATACATATACACATACATACATACATACACACATACACACACACACACACACACACACACACACACACACACACACACACATATATATATATATATATATATATATATATATATATATATATATATATATATATATAATGTTTTGCATTATACTGCTTGATCTCATTGCAATGAAATTGAAATTTGAGCTCTCAAGATTTTTTTAAAACATGATAAACCAAGGCACTACTATGACTGAAATCTACAGAGTAATGTTGATAGCAGTGTAATCACACAATGGAGCTATTTCTTAATATGTAGCATGGTCCATCACAAGTTGAGTCAGACATGTGTTCCAGGGATCACAGTACCAATTGTTATGTCATTAGAGCATACAAAGGCAGCTACGTATTCTTCATCATGTTAAAAAAAATCTGCACCGTGAAATACGAAAGTGTGTATATATGCACAACTGCACATGCATGTCTTTGTTTTAAAATGAAAGCTTTAATGTGTAGATCATAAAACACATTAAAAATGCATGCAGATGTACAACTTATTTAAATTAACACGATTACAAACTATTACCTACATGGAATGGAACCTATTGTATGTAAACCAAAAAAAACCAAAACCCAGCAGCAGGTTTTGTTTAGAAAACCATGTGTTAATACAATAGTTAAAATTGAAGCTTTTGATTTGCCAAGGTATTCTTTTCCCTCACCTTTTCTTCTAAGCTTTGTCTCAACAAATGCACTTGGGCCACAATGAAAATAAACTCGCTGAGTTGTCTGTAACAGGAGACAAGTTTTTACACACTTCTGCACCACGGGGGAAGGCTCCTGGGATACCTACAGAGAAAAGGCTTGCCCACTGAGCATGCCCAGACTATTAAAACAAATTGACATGTTAATACTGACAGAGAAAAGAGCACCAGAGAGTTTGCTAAATTACTGCTCAGTCAGGCACTAGGAATTCCTGAGTGGCCCATCCTTGAACAAAACCTGCATCAAGAGGGGTGTGGGAGGAAAACAGGGAGGAAAATTGAAACTTTATTGTCAAACACTGTAAAACAAACAAAACCTGAAGGGATGCCACGTTTGTAATACACCTAGTCATAAATCATATGGATTTTAATCATACCTGCCACATCAACCAGCATTCCCTTGAGAAATTCTTTTTCTTTCCCGCTTCCCTCCTTCCCTCGCTTTCAATTATCTGGAAGCTGTTTCATGTGTTTACTTATTTATCTAAAGATCACCTACTGCATGCATGCACAGATTGTCTCCCGGGGGTAGGGAGCAGGGAGAACATATGAAGAGGTGGCAAGAGCAGAGGCAACAAGGCTACAAAAGCAAAACAAAAGAGAAGAAATGTAGCCAGGCCTGGATGACAAGGAAGGGAAGGGTGGAAAGCAATTAAAGCAATTAAGAGGCATCCTATGCAGCGCCCAATTATCACACTGGCCTTCTACACTTTAGATGTTAGGTAGGCCTGCAAGTTGACAAAGCTAAACCCAAGATGCTGTCTGAGAAAAGGAATGTTGCGTGCTCTTTATACCTTCCCCACATATACAGTACCTACTGTAGAAGGCAAAATTTGGTTAGCTATGGATTTTGCCCTCTACGAGTCCAGATAAAGCTAGAGGCAAGAGAGCCGGGCTTGATTCCCTGAAATTCTAGTCGCCTTTTCCCAAGCATTAGTCCCTATTAGGTAAAGGTAAAGGTTCCCCCACACATGTGTGCTAGTCGTTTCCGACTCTAGGGGCCGGTGCTCATCTCCGTTTCAAAGCCAAAGAGCCAGCGCTTGTCCAAGGACGTCTCCGTGGTCATGTGGCCGGCATGACCAGATGCCAAAGGCGCACAGAACGCTGTTACCTTCCCAATGTAGTGGTCCCTATTTTTCTACTTGCATTTTTACGTGCTTTCGAACTGCTAGGTTGGCAGAAGCTGGAACGAGTAACAGGTGCTCACTCTGTTACACAGCACTAGGGATTCGACCCGCCAAACTGCCGACCATCTGATCGACAAGCTCAGTGTCCTAACCCACTGAGCCACTGCATCCCTATTAGTCCCTATTAGGAGCAACCTTAAATGGGGGGGGGGGAGGAGGAGAGAGCCCTGGTAGCGCAGTGGTTATAATGCAGTACTGCAGGCTACTTCTGCTGACTCCTGGCTGCCAACAGTTCTACAGTTCAAGTCTCATTGACTCAAGGTTGACTCAGCCTTCCATCCTTCCGAGGTGGGTAAAATGAGGACCCAGATTGTTGGGGGCAATAGGTTGACACTGTAAACTGCTTAGAGAGGGCCGTAAAGCACTGTGAAGCGGTATGTAAATCTAAATACTATTGCTATTGCTATTGCAAATTCTTGCAAGGCACGCAGGCAGGGAATGCGGCAGCTGCAGAGCTCCAATGTGTTGTGTGCATGGATGATGGGGAGGAAAGGTTTCTCCTGGGTATCTCCTCTGAGCTAGGAATAACAGGTGATACCAAGCAGTATCTACTGGTCAAAAATAGCATGTTTGCTTGGCTGCTTCCATCATCACCAGTCCCTAGTTGCTGTTCTGCAGGGTGGAACAGGAATCCCTGAAAACCTCCCAGGAGGATAAAAAAGCTCAAACACTGCCACTTCTTGGGGAAAGTTGCCACTCCCCCTTGATTTGCTTCTAGTCTTAGCTAGCTAACTGGAGTTAGCTGATTTGAGGTAAAGGTAAAGGTAAAGGTTCCCCCTCACAAGCGTGCTAGTTGTTTCCAACTCTAGGGGCCGGTGCTCATCTCCGTTTCAAAGCCGAAGAGCCAGCGCTTGTCCAAGGATGTCTCCATGGTCATGTGGCTGGCATAACTAGACGCCAAAGGCACAAGGAACGCTGTTACCTTCCCACCATAGTGGTCCCTATTTTTCTACTTGCATTTTTACGTGCTTTCGAACTGCTAGGTTGGCAGAAGCTGGGATGAGTAACAGGTGCTCACTCTGTTACGCGGCACTAGGGATTCGACCCACCAAACTGCCGACCATCTGATCGACAAGCTCAGTGTCCTAACCCACTGAGCCACCACGTCCCTTTGATTTGAGTTGGCACAGTGCAAAAAAATCCAACACCAGGGTTGGAAGGGAACAGAGGCTGGTTAAACAATTGAATTTGGAGGCTGCCAAACTCCAAAAGGCATCTGCATGGCTTCCAATTTATAACAGAAGAACCATACAATAATTTAAACATCTGAACAACAATATCCCATATAACAAAACACTATCTTATAATGAGAGGAGCAGCAGCAACATTATTTATGCCACTACGTACTTATTGAACGGCATCTCAACATCTGACAATTCATGTGATAAAGACTTACGTGAACTGCATAAATGCAGAGGTAGGAGCCATTAGATGTGTCCCTCCAGATCTTGGCAACCTATAATTCACAGCAACTCCATGGCCAGCAGTTGGATATAGGAAACACCACTTTGAAATACTTCTCCTCTTCCTTCCTCTGCGGCAATTTCAGTCAGTATTGGGGGGGAGGGGTAGAAAAAAGACTAGTTTCTAGGCTTCTCCTTTTCGGAGGGCCACAGGGCTCAAGGCTGTCCTCTTCTTAGTCAATACCTACCTGAAACAAATGAATGACATTATCTACTGGTTAGGAGTTCCATGCTGATGATGTCCAATAATATCTTTCAACTTCAAAGTGAGTTCTATTGAGTTCTATTCCAGTACCTGGAGGCTGTGCAAGCTCTGATTCAATCGAACCAACCTAGAGTGAGTATGGCTGTTGGGGCCAACTAGATTTGGGCATATCCCACCTTTAACCTTGGATGGGGTTGCACTTCTCCATTCAAAGGTGATGCTCAGTCTAAGGATACTCTTGAGCTCCGATGGCAATTGTGGTAATTTCCTTTGGTACATTAGGTTACATCTTTTCCTGCATCAAGAGGCTCTTCAGACACTCGTTCATACCATAGTAATATCATGGCTCAGCTATTACAATGTACTCTACATGGGGCTGCTCTTGAAAACCATTCAAAAGTTTCAGCTAGTCCAGAATGGGGATGCCTCAATGTACTCATATCATATCACTGCTTTATGAGCTGTACTGGTTTCCAGTTTGCTTCCTGGTGCAATCCAAAGTGCTGGCTATGGCCTATAGAGCCTTGCATGGAATACAACCTGGTTAGAAAGGGATTATCTATCTCCCATGATAACAGCCTGGCCAGTTCAATCTGACAGACTTGCCACTTCTGGGGTTTCAATTAAATAATGTCATTTATCAAAACCTCAGAGTTGCAGCGCCTGCCTTCTGGAATGAGATTCTTCCTGATATCAATATGCTGGAATTCTACAAAGTCTTAAAGGGTTTTGTTCCATGGGTTAGGCTACTTGGGTCTCCTGCTAGATTGTGGGACGATGTGGTTGACCAGATCCACTATTAGGTCTTTTCTTCTTTTAAAATTATTGTATTCTGTTTTTATGCTGCCAATTCTCCTGTGCACACCCAGACCTCATTTGCATCAGGTGATGCCCGAACTGAAATAATTAAATGAATCCCTCTGGAGATGTGGGAGATCAAGACCCAGAAAGTCCCACATTTTATTTCAGGTAGATGTGTATTATGTGGATATAAGCATGCTTCCGTCATTCACATTCAAAATGTTATAATCATTGCATGATGTCTGCTTGTAGACGTCATGCCCTGCACCTAACACACAACTAACTAAACAATCTTAGATTACAGGAATGAATGCAGCTTCCCTGAATCTTGAGCACAGTGCCAGAATCCCTTCAAAGTTGCTGCCAAACTGTAATTTTGAATGTGAGTGAATGCATTACACATGGCTTTTAATCATATTAGCTGGATTGGATTTGATATTGATTTGGACTTTGTCCTGGCCCTGCCTTATTTTTGGAACGTGCCTCCCTACACGCACGCTTGCAATTTTCTTTTAAAGTTCTCTTAGTGGAGGGTTGGGTTTTTTGTTTTGTTTTTTTTGTTTTTTTGAGGTTACTTTCAGGTTGGTGATGGGAGAAGGGCTACTGCTGAAAGTGCTGTGTTGATTCTTTTTTCTGTCTCTGAATGGCTACTCAAATATCCCAAAGAGAATAAGCTTCCTGGGAAGAACTCCTTCTGGATTTTTTTTCCCTTGGGAGCAGAGTGAAACATCAGAAACCAGAAAGATGACAGGCGGTGAGTGAAACCCTTGTGCAATGGAAGTGAAGACATTTTACATACCTCTTGGGAAAATATCTCATGTGCCCCTAGGGAATTTCACTAAAATTCTCTTTTCTTTTGAAAGAAAATTCAAAATTCTCTTTCGCTAGGGTTTTCACTTCCCTTCTGTCAATATCAGATGGCCTTGGCTACAGTGACTAGATCTCTATCCTTAACAGATGAAGGCAGTGTCCTAATCCCATTTCTCATGTTTCTTTTTCAAGAAGCAAAAGATTCATCCTTTGCATGTTCTTTCTGGAGGATTAATCGATTCCTTGTCAGGATAAGATGATGTGCAGGATCCCAATGTGCAAAGTACGTGCATAGCCTTTGCACGCACAGCTAGTCTTCATTGTATGATCACAGTTGAGCCCAACATTTATGTTGCTAAGTGAGAAATTTGTTAAGTGGGTTTTTGCCCCATTTCACGACTTTTCTTGCCACATTTGTTAAAATGCAGTTGTTAAATTAATGACACGGTTGTTAAGTGCATCGGGTTTCCACATTGACTTTGCTTCTCAGAAGATTACAGAAGGGGATAACGTGACCCCGGGGATACTGCAACCATCGTAAATAGGAGTCAGTTCCCAAGCAACCAAATTGTGATCACATGACCCTGGGGATGCTGCAATTGTCATAAGTGTGAAAAACGGTCATAAAGCCACTTTTTTCAGTGCCGTTGTAACTTCAAACAGTCACTAAATGAACTGTTGTAAGTTGAGGACTACCTGCACTAATTTATGTGCGTGGATATAAATTCAGGTTATTTGGTTTCCAGCTGTTCATTCTAGTTGTCTGTCAATATGATAAGGATCTGCTGTATCAAAATTCCCCTGGAAACATAGGAGAACCCCCTTCCCCAATTCCTTGCAATGCAGATCATAGCTGCAGAAATCCTGGCCCACATGGATACTCACCACAGAGCCTGGAAATTCTAGAAGGTGTGGTTGCAACACATTTGGAACCAATAGACTGCTAGTATAACTTATTAGCCAGTATAAACATATCTGACTCAGCAGGCTTACCCCCAATTATGCTGTTGAACTTGCTGATTGGGTTCACGCATCATGCTAAATCAGCTCTCCTCAACCTAAAGGCCTTTAGATGTGTGGGTTTTAATTTCCCAGCTAGAACTTCTATGAATTTTATGGGATGAAGTCCCAAATACATAGAAGTGACCCAGGGCTTTGTTTGATTTTTTTGTCTCCAACTATTATATGAACCCAAGCTGTGACTTTTGGAAGCTGTGATTTTAGTTTAACCCAGCCTACGACGCGGTGGCTCAGTGGGTTAGGACGCTGAGCTTGTCGATCAGAAGGTCGGCAGTTGGGCGGGTCGAATCCCGAGTGCCGCGTAACAGAGTGAGCGCCTGTTACTCGTCCCAGCTTCTGCCAACCTAGCAGTTCGAAAGCACGTAAAAAATGCAAGTAGAAAAATAGGGACCACTATGGTGGGAAGGTAACAGCGTTCCGTGCGCCTTTGGTGTCTAGTCATGCCGGCCACATGACCACGGAGACGTCCTCAGACAAGCGCTGGCTCTTCAGCTTTGAAACAGAGATGAGCACCGGCCCCTAGAGTCGGAAATGACTAGCACGCATGTGTGGGGGAACCTTTACCTTTACCTATGCTGATATATTCAACAAAACGTGGGTAACAAACCATGGTTTGAGCATAAGTTCAAGTGTTTCAAAGTATATTATGATAAACAGTTCCTTGCTGAATGGGACCCCTGGCCCATTCAGACTCAGTTCTTATCTGACAACGGCCAACAAACTGCACAAGGAAGCCTCTTTCTCATTCAGCAGATGGCCATCAGGCTCAGTCACCCTGCCATTAAAGCTAAACAAGAAAGGAGATGCATGCTTTTGAGACAGAAATTCAATTCAATTGCTTCTGAGTAAGTAAATGTAGAATTGAAGTATCAAATTTTAAAGAAAATCAATGACCATACCCTTGTCCTTTCTGCTTCTGGATCTGTAGCACAGATCCATCAGGACAAAAGAGTGGCGTTAAAAATTAGGGGGAAAGAGAAGGTTACCTGTTGATTTTTATTTTTATTTTTGGAGATTTTATAGAGACTTATATTGCATTCAATAATAAGATTCTGAGCTGATTTTTTAAAATTACAATTCTTTATTATTTCTGCACGTGTTTAAATGTACATGTACCACAGAGTATACCGTTCGATTGAAAGAACATCTAGACAGCTCTCTAGTTTGGGACACCCATAGCAATTAAAAGGATCACAGGGAGTTTGACCTTTTGCAAAATGAAGGAATAATTAGTGCACCATATTGGGTTTTTCCCCTTTTAAAAAGATTGCTCAAGCAACCCTTCTGCGGCTTAGCTGGAAACAAAATTTAGGCCCCGTTTCTATTGTATTTTCTCAGGAAAAGATAATAAATAAATCATAATTAACTCTCTCATTTCCAAGGGTGGGAGTTTAACTTCTGCTACTTCTGTGGGAACCTGCATTCCTCAGTTACAATGCCCCAACACCGCATTAATTGTAGACAACCTTATGCAAGCATATTATGTGCACAGAAACCCAACCTCCAGTCACATATACATAGCTTGGAGAAGTCATGCAAATCCAGTGGCGGGATTCAGACAGTTTGCACCACTTTAGCAGAACCGGTAGCTAATTTTTTGTTGCCCAGGCCCAGAATGGACTTCCAGAAGTGGCATCCACACAGAGAACCGGCTGTTCACCTATTTGAATCCCACCACTGTGCAAATCTATACCAAGTGTATAAAGCAAACATTAAAATACAGAGCTTCAGCCGAGGAGTATGGAAAGGATGCCAACTTTAGAGGAAGTTCAGTGAAAATTGGGAATTTATGTGTGTCTTTATTTTCTGGAATAGCTCCACTATTTCTCCCTTCATCTACTACCAAATATCCTGCCTCTTCTTCACACAGTATGTTTAGAAATAAGCAGTGAAACCCCTTCTTCATCATTCTGGATTTTCAAAGTAGTGGCAGTGCATGGAAAAAGCATTCCTTGGTTCAAAATCTTGCCATGCCGTTATATGAGAGCCTTGGACAACAGCCAAATCAAAGGGGGGGGGAAAGAGAGAGATACATGTAGGACTCCATCCCACCCACCAACCTTCCAATCCATTCATTGTTTCCCAACAACATGCATATTTTGTTATGTTTTTCTTGACAGAGGATAACCATTTGGGCACCCTCCAATTTCGCATTCTTTTTTCATGAAGAAGTGCAGAAATATTTTTTGTCATTCTAAACAAGGACATGGGAACTTAGCTCTTAGCACAACTAGTTTAAGAGCATATTTTTATAGTAATATCATGTTCTCATTCTTCAAGTGTGTGTGCTTTGAAGTGTGTGTTGATTCCTGGCAACTTCCTGGGCTAGTTAATCCCTGCAATTTTCTTGGCAATAATTTTAAGAAGTGGTTTGCCATTGCCTTCTTCTTAGGACTAAGAGTGACAAGCCCCGGGTCACCAAGTTGGCTTTGGGCCCATGATGGGACTAGAATTCATGGTCCCCTGGTTTCTAGCCTGGCATTTTAACCTCTACAACAAATGTTCTGTCTCTCTCGCTCACTCTCATTTTTGTTACCAATGAGTTATCAAAGTTGCAATGACTTACCGGTACATGTTCTCCTGTACTATACTAGACTGACCTTTTTAGTATGCTAAATTTTGAAAGCTTAACAAGCCTACCTTTGCTTTGCAGGTTAGTAGGACTGTCGTGCAAATTGAAGAACAGAGAAGATGAGCGAGCTGAGATTTACGGGCGTGCTCTCAAGTTGCTTTGTGTTTTAAATAATTTAACATCAACCTGTCACTTGCATTTCTCTTAAGCACTCCATTCTTCTCCTCCTGGCACCCAGATAGCAGGGACCTAAAAATTAAAAATAAAAATCCATGTGGTTTCAAGATGTAACAAAATGGTGTATAAGTTTATAGCTAAGAATTGAAGAGCCTGATAAAAGCCACCCTATGTGATAAAGGCAATTGCCTGCAGCAGTTTTTCTGGAGTTTATGGGAAGCATAGTCCAAAACTGAATTAAGCCATTAGACTGCCTAATTGTGTTTTAGAGAATTAAATGTTCCAGAACAATTCTAGAATCTGTTTGGCTTTCTGCTGGTGAATAAACTTTATTTGCAATATTATACATATCTGATCATTCTAAGAGCCAGTTTTGTGGAGTGGCTAAGATAATGTTCTAGAAACTGGGAGGCTGTGTGTTCTGCTTCCCCAATTGGCATGAATGCTGGTGGTTACATTTGGGCAAGTGACCCTTTCTAAGCCCAACCCATCTCACAGAGTTCTTGATGTGGAAAAAGAGCAGCTGGGAACATAAAGTATGTATGTTGCCTTGATCTGGCTAAAAATAAAGGTAGGATACAAATTATTTATTTGTAAACATATTTGCATAGCCACCCAACTCACACATAGGGGACTCCAGATGGCTTACAACATTTAAAATCCACCACATAATAAAAATCCCACCCCAGCCCGTGGCAGCAAAAACATAGTGAAATCAGCTACTTGATCAGCTCCATCTCCATTCATGGTCCCAGAGCCTGCTGACAAAGACTGTTTTGTTTATTGTTTTTCAGAAAAGCAACAGGGTGGAGGCCAACCATTTCTCCAGGGAAATGTTTCTGTCTTCCTGTCACATGACAAATCAATACTTCCTGGCTCCTTTCAGGTAGATTTTGGGTGACTTATCAAAGGACTTGAGGGCTAAGCTTATTTACTCCTATTTTATAGCTGTACATATATAATTGTATTCAGCTGTGGTTATTCAAGAAACCATGACATGGGATGTTACGTGAACCAGACCACTGGTGGGAAATGATACTCAAGGATTGTGAGGGACCACTTTTACACCCATGTTTAGATTTGTTAGAAATTCAATCAAATGCCTTTTCTATGGAATTTGCATTTATCACAAAGCAATTGTCCTTTGATCTACACTAATTTATTTTATATCACTTGCTCTAACCATTAGGAAATAATCATATGTTGTGGTTCAGTTCAATAAATTTGATTTAAAAAGCCAGCATTGACCAGGTTCACCTATTGTCCTAACCATTAAACAAAGCAGAACTGAGGATGGCTTAGTCAGTGCAATGTCGTAAACCAGTCAATATCCCAAAACATAAAAATCTTCATGTACTTTATATTCTGTGTATTAAGCTAGAGTGTACAACTGAAGCGTGAACGTGATCTAGTTTTTTTTCTTCTTATTATTAGTTCACAGCTCATAGTTACAACTTAAATAGTACAATCAGAAATAAGGAGGGCTTTGAAACACATTGGGGTTTTTTTTTCCATTTTGAAACGGAAAAATATGAAACACTGAGATTTTTGGTTTTGCTGATTAGATACGTTTGTTATAGAAAAGGCTAGTAGATATTAAGTACAAAAAAAATAAAAAGTTAAGGCCATAATGTCATAGTATTCTGTTTTGCTGAGGAGTCAGAAGTGGCTGGTTTCCCCCTTTTATCTTACACTTCTTTCTTTCCCCTTTTCCCTCCCTCATTTTCCCACTACTTTCATTTGTGTTTTATACTTTGATAAGTTTAATGGAAAAAAATATTAAAGACATGTCTCCGAGGTGAGCAATAAACCTCCTGTAATATAAAGATAATAGGTAATATCCCCAGTTCACATTATTTCACAATCACCAACACGGTTAAATTTGAGCTCTTGACACTTAAAATCAGTTCTCTTTCATCATCTCTCCATTAAGACTCTTCAGAAAAGACTTTTCTTGATGCAACAGTAGCCTACTTCTGTAACAATTGAGGATGTTTGACAATGGTTCCCCCCCCCCCCTTTTATAACTAGTCTTGTTTGCTTTGACTTGCAAATCAACACTGGGACTTAATTCAGTTTAATCAGCATAATACGGTACCCTGGGCTGCCATATTTTATAAGCAAACAGTGCAGGCACAGCTGTGTTCAAACAGGTTCTACTATAAATCATATAAGACACGCAGCTACAGCTCTGGGGTTGATACCTTTCATTTTGCAACCAAGGTCTTTCACAGCTGAGTAATATTTTTTTAAAAAAAACAACAACAACCCAGCAGATTGTGAGCCCCCTCCCCTCCCTTTTTTTCAAGCAAAAGAAGGCACTTGTTGGATTGCTATTCAAGTGGCTAATGTAGCCTTCTGGTGCCCACCAGATTGGATTACATTTCCTAACATATCAAATCATTCTGGCCAGACGCACTGGGGATGGTAGGTCAACACATTTGGAGGGCGCTAGTCTGGTGATAGTAGTGACTAGTTTGTATATTTTACCCAATCATAGTTTGCCAATAGAAGATAACATTTGTGGCTTGGGATTGAAATGTGGAGCCCTTGGTATTCTCTGAGCTTGGTTGTTTTCTTGCAGACATTTCATCACCTGGCTAGGTAACATCAGTATTCTGATGATGTTATGTGGCTGGGAAATGAAACTTCTTTAAGAAAACAAAGCTCAGAGAGCACCAAGGACCCCATAATCATAGTTTGCTTATCTATGGGGTTTTTTTTTTAAAAAAAATTGCATGGCATACAATGGGTGGCTTTACATATCATACTAAGCCAATTCTCAGCTCTCAACAAACCACAGTATGGCTTATTGTGATAGATGAATTAATAACACAGAGAAGTTGTGGTAGGAACCTGAGTCCATTCCCTAACCTTACCCTGTTGCTCCCCCCCCCCCAAAAAAAGATGCCTATGGTTTATCATGGAAAATGAAGTGTTAAGGATCCTTGGGTTTATTTCTCATGGATTATTTAGAACACCAGGTGCCTGCAATGTTCTTACTAGCTGGAAGTAGAGAGAAGATGAATCATTGTTGCAGCTGTGGACAAGAGCCCTCTGGAAACTATAAATGAGGAGCGTTGGAAGGTGGTAGAAATCTCAGTTTTCTTGGAACTCCTTCTTGTATGTTTATGTAAATATCAAACATTTACTTTTAGGGGA
This sequence comes from Vipera ursinii, assembly GCF_947247035.1. Taxonomy (NCBI): domain Eukaryota; kingdom Metazoa; phylum Chordata; class Lepidosauria; order Squamata; family Viperidae; genus Vipera; species Vipera ursinii. Next base: position 142,069,383 of record NC_139512.1, on the reverse strand, counting down.
AAGAAACTCAGATAAGACGATTACAGTTTAGTCTGTGGATATTCACAACTCTTAGCCCTACTGTGTCTTTTGCCTTGTGTTGAGTGTCCTGATGTTCTGCCAGGGTGGGCAAAGTGTTCTGTTTCTCTTGAAGGTGGTAGGGAGGAGTGATGATTAAAGTGTTGCTGGTAAGGTCCAATTTCAGGGAAATAATTCATAGAGGAAATTTACTTTGCAGAGTTGCTGGATTACTTGGGGGAGGTTAAATTATTTCATCCCAGTGTATGAAATCTTGACTTTTTGAAGGAAAAGAGAACTGTAACTACTGTCTTTTGGTAAGCAAAAATGCCTTTGTGAAAACAAAGATCTTAAAGTAGGGGTGTCAAACTGCCGGCCCACATGCCGGACATGTCAAGATGAAACCGTGCCCACCCCATTGCTGGCAATAGGGAAAAAAGCTCTGATACATTGTGTGATGTCACGTGACATCACGAGTTTGACATGCCTGTCTTAAAGCTTTTTAATTCCTAATTAATTTGCTTGATTAACTAAATTGCCATTTTGGAAAAAAATGATAGGCTCATTAGTGACTAAAGTAGTCTGAGGTTTTCTGGCTCAACAAATGGGAAGGACAAATTGGAGAAGATTGAACAGAACAAACTGCCTCTCGGGTTCATAAAGAACGAGACCAACATGGACTGATTTGAAACTACAAAACTTTGATTTTAAACATATGCCAAAACATATTTTGATTTTTTTTTTATGTTAAACTTGATCTCCGATAGAACTGGTAAACTTATACATCATCTTGTATAAATTTGTGTGATCTAATACCTAAAAGCTGTAGAATTCAGATTTTTTCACCAATCGATGAGCATGAATATGACTACATTTTAGAGATGCTTACACTTTTTTTTATTTCTGTAAAAAAAAGTTATACAAGACATACATAAGGTCAAGGATTTTATTGGTTTACTAGTAATAAAGTGTCTGAATTCCACCCCAATATTGGTACTCTTGCATACTATCTCATGGTATAGTAACAAGATTGGACTTTTTCTTGGAGAGCAGGATGCAGGTGGGAGCCTAATATGTCTGTTCTGTCTTGTAAGATGGCACTGCCAGGAGCCTGTGTTGTATAAGGCATTGCCTTATTTTTATATTAATTTATCCATTTGTTTTGTTAACCACCCAGTGTTATTTGGCTAAAATGGGTGGCCTTATAAATGTGCTATATGAATAAAATAAAGGTTTTCAAAGTCTAGTCATGAATTCTCCAAAGATAGCCATCTGGTCACCATTGGACAAATAACATATTACATCAGGTAATGTATATGTTGTTCTTCTGTTCATCAGAAACCTTTTTATAATCTTTGTTTTTCATGAAATTAGCAGAAAGCAATAGGGCTACATGCAGTACTACATGAATTCTAGGTTTTATAATTCTATAAAAGGTAAAGGTTCCCCCGCACATGTGTGCTAGTAGTTTCTGACTCTAGGGGCCGGTGCTCATCTCCGTTTCAAAGCCAAAGAGCCAGCGCTTGTCCGAGGACATCTCCGTGGTCATGTGGCCGGCATGACTAGACGCCAAAGGCGCACGGAACGCTGTTACCTTCCCACCGTAGTGGTCCCTATTTTTCTACTTGCATTTTTACGTGCTTTCGAACTGCTAGGTTGGCAGAAGCTAGGACGAGTAACAGGCACTCACTCTGTTACGTGGCACTCGGGATTCGACCCGCCAAACTGCTGACCTTCTGATCGACAAGCTCAGTGTCCTAACCCACTGAGCCACCACGTCCCTTACATATAAAATGTCCTTATTTAGAAATTCAAAATGCATCGATAGAATGTTTTCTGGGCCTTTTAAAATTTCAGTTATACTGTAATCTAGGGGCCCAACATCTTTGTTGTAATGAATCTATGAGTGTAAGCTTGAGATTATTTATTCTGGTCCTTGCATTATTGTAGTGTAGATTATAACATTGTTACAATTAAAAAAAATGTGCACGATTCCTTTCCCCCAATGGATTTACTATCTCAGGGATGTCAAACTGCCAGCCCGCAGTCCGGATGCGTCATAGTGAAACCTCACCCACCCCACTGCAGAGAATGGCAAAAAAAGTCACGATATGTCGTGACATGTCATGTGACGTGTCATGTGACATTGCGAGTTTGACACCCCTGTACTCTCCCAAAGGTGCTTTTTCAAGAGGGCAACTGGACTTCCTTGTTTTTTCTCTGAAGATGTTTTGCTTCTCATCCAAGAAGCTTCTTCAGCTCTATTGGATGAGAAGCGAAACATCTTCAAAAAAAACCAAGAAAGTCCTGTCACCTCTTGAAAGAGCGTCTTTGGAACATGACCTAGATGATTGAGAATCTCCATAGAGATTATCTGGTTAGAAATCATAAGAGTTGCAAATGGAAGATGGAACCTCAGGTATAAGCACCCCAGTGAAGAAAACAGTCTCAAATTTTATAATATGAGCATCAGATCTGAAGCTCTTTGGGTAGTAAAACATATCCCTGTAAATGTACATTCTGACGTTATTTATTACCACTAATGATTCAGCAAGATTTTACATTATTATCAAAACCATGGGCTTACATAGTGTTGAGACCTTCCAAATGATCCTCCATTGGCATGGCAAACATTGCCAACAGAGGATTAAGAGTAATTGGGGCTCTTTTAGGCAAAGTGAGTCCAGCAAGTATTTTCTCCTAATTTAGAGACAGGAATGGTCTGAGGGATCCTTGGTCCTTTCTGAGTTTGGTTATTTTCTTGCAGGCATTTCATTACCCAAAGTAGGTAACTTCATCAGTGCTAGTAAGAGATGGGGTTTTGCTCTCAGTTTACATTCAGGTAGCTTGTCCTGTCAGTATTGGTGGTTTTTTGGTTGGACTGTTTACTATTAGCTAATTTGGCAGTTTCTTGACCAGAGTATTGTTTACTTCTTGATTGTTGGTCTGATGCTAATCTTGGAGTTTATCAATGTTCATCTGGGTGTTGATTGCTAGTGGGGAGGTTGGTCTTTTTGTTCCCTTTTTGGCTTGTTGATTGTCTCTTTTGCACAGTTTGCAAATATTAACAGAACAGATTTGAAAGGAACCTTGGAGGTCCTCTAGTCCAATCTTCTGCTTAGGCAGGAAACCCTATACCATTTCAGACAAATGGTTGTCCACTAGCTCTGATAATGCTACCTAATTTGGGTCATAAACGTCTGCAAGAAAACAGCCAAGCTCAGACAGCACCAAGGACCCCTCATTTCAGCCTTGAAGTATTGTCTTCCTAAGGAAGGCAGTCCAGCTGCAGTGTTTGGATAGCAGCATATGCTTCAGGGAGAGGGTTGATGGCCTGGGTGTGACCACAAGCAATGAGTTTATCACAGACAGCTTTGAAAAGAATATTACAAACCAAATCAAAGTACTGACATTGAACCTGCCTTAGCAAAAATGGTTGAAAATAGAATATGCAGCTCACTGGAACAGTTGAGTGGATGCTTGCTTTTTCCAAGAAAAGCTGAAGATGGCTAAACACAAAGGCAAAATTATAATGTAACCATTCTCAGCATGCCTAATAATCAAACCTGAAGACATAGTACAGTTTGAATATATGGGAAAGGCATTTATATAAATGACTAATGGACACTATCTGCCTTCCAGTTTTGATCTAAATTTAGATGTTGTAAGTTTATACTATTACTGTACCCAAAGCATTTATTTCAATTACTTCTCTCCAATTTGATTTTGCGTGGAGTGTAAAGAGGAGTATAAATTCTCAGAAGTCAGAGTGTATTCTTCTCTTTATCTTAGTTACAAAACGATAAAGGGGTGAAAGTGGATGTGCTCTCTTTAACCACACAATCCACTCTAGCAGTCTAAAACCTCTCCAGTTTCTTGTCCTTTACATTTCAAAATGATTTAATTTCTGTTTTCTTTTTGTTTTTCCCTCCCTTCTGAACTCATATCGTTAGGAGATGGCAGAGCATACTGGTTTTCTGGTACTGATTTCTCCATTGCAGTCTCCCTGGCTGACCTTGCTTCACAGATTTCTTAAAAAAATATCGTGAAAGGAGTTACTACCTGACGCCATGCCTCATCTCCTGAGGGACCAACTGACCTTCATGAGCCTCCAAAAGCTGCATCTAATTGATGTTTCACCCAAACTACAAGTTCTAGTACATATTCTCTTTTACTGGTGCTGGTTCCAGACCAGCAAAACATTTTTACTCTCACTCCATATTTCAAACAGAATGAAAATACGCTGTTATCACTTCCTTGGGATCTTCAATGCATTTTCTGTGCCCGTAGTAACTTCTAGAAGAAAGAAAACTAGCATTTTTAATACAAGGACACTGTCTTGGTACACCATCCCCATTACCTCTGTTTAACCATCTAGCAGGAAACCAAGGGGATAAAACAATAGTCATGTCATCCAACTGACATTTTCCTGAATGCTTATAATTATGATTGGGGAATGGAGACCATAATAAAACAAATGGCTACATTTTAGCACACAGTAAGTGTGCTAAGAGTACTTTGAAAATCATGATGTTTTTTTTCTGTTCCCTAGAATAACCAAAATCACCTCACACATCCACACAAAAGGCAAAAAAGGGGTAAACCCCCCAAGAACTCAGATGATTTGTATACTCACTTGTCTTCTGCCAAAACGAAAGAGGGAACACATCGAATTTTGCCAATTTGCTTGTTGCTAAATTAAGTCTGCTTCCCTTTTTATTGCATTTTAGGAGCTGACTAAAAACATACCTGATGTCACAGTATTTTATTGGTTTTGTGTTTTCCAATTCTTGTTTATAATTGTGTTTATCACATGTAAAATAATAAAAACAATTATTTTATTGCATTTATCAAGGGCACTGAGCCACTGCAAGGGTGGGCAGCCTCTATTTTTGCTAAATAAATTAATTCTCTTCAAAGCAACTGCTAGAATCAAGGAATCTAAGAAACCAGGAGGATGGGTGAAGTAAAACTTCCTCCATTGGGGAAATTGACCACTCATAACCTCTGCAAAATTTCACAGCTGTAACAAGGAACATTTCTCTCTCTCTCTCTCTCTCTCTCTCTCTCTCTCTCTCTCTCTCTCTCTCTCTCTCTCTCTCTCTCTCTCTCTCTCTCTGTGTGTGTGTGTGTGTATGATTATATATCACAATTGAGATGGAAATACATCAGCCCTGCTGAGTCATGGAATCCTATGTTCCCCATTGTTTTTAAAGTGACAGTTAACAGAATAGCAGAGTTGGAAGGGATCTTGGAGATCTTATAGGGTCCAAGACCCTATAACATTTCAGATAAAAAAATAACCCTCTTAAAAAAACTCCAGTGATGGAGCAGCCACAAATGAAGGCAAGATGTTCCACTGATTAATCGTTCTCACTGTCAGGAAATTTCTCCTTATTTCTCGATCGCTTCTCTCCTTGATTAGTTTCCATCCATTTTTCTTATCTGTTTTCAGCTGCTTTGGAGAACAGGTTGACCCCTATTTGCACACTTATTCTGTGATCATGCTCTCAGTTTCTACAGCTTTCCTCCTGCAGGTGCTTAGTAAAGGTAAAGGTAAAGGTTCCCCCGCACATGCATGCTAGTTGTTTCCGACTCTAGGGGCCGGTGCTCATCTCCATTTCAAAGCCGAAGAGCCAGCGTTTGTCCGAGGACGTCTCCGTGGTCATGTGGCCGGCATGACTAGACGCCAAAGGCGCACGGAACGCTGTTACCTTCCCACCGGAGCGGTCCCTATTTTTCTAGTTGCATTTTTTACGTGCTTTCGAACTGCTAGGTTGGCAGAAGCTGGGATGAGTAACAGGCGCTCACTCTCAGGATTCAACCCGCCAAACTGCCGACCTTCTGATCGACAAGCTCAGCGTCCTAACCCACTGAGCCAAAATTCAGTGATGCTCGATGATAGCCTGTGTACCTATAGTCAGCTTTTCTCGTGCGATTGCCCTGCATTTGTGCAAAAATAGAAAAAAATGTATTTTCCTCCTTGACCATGGATAGCCACATGTCACTGTGTTACAGTTGCTTTTACTTAAGAAAAGGAAGGGAGCAGGAGGGCTGTGGAGAACCCTTCGTCCTGCCAGCAAGAGAGTGCAGGTAAATGAGATGCTTTGTGCCAAACTGAAACAGTTAACACCATTTACTTGGCAGTAGCACAATGTACCACAGGCTGAAAAGTGATCATCCAGGCAGCAGGAAATGGAGAGGTTAGGAAACACTGTAAAGAAAGCTGCTGTGATGTGGACAGAACAGATGTGATGGAAGGATTTGGACTGACGTGGCGAATAGGAGTGAAAGAGAAATGGTTCGATTTCCTCGTAGAGCTGAAATGAATGGCACTTTTCCTCAATCTGTGCATCATAGTCAAGCACTTATTTCCTCAGAGGACTATTTAGCTTTGAATTGGGGGTCTTCTGCCCAAGAAATCTGCCCTAGATGATGCTCTATTGGACTCAAACCATTACGGTTGTCAAACCTGTGGCTCACAATCTGAATGTTTCTCAGAGGTTCTATTCAATTCTGCACTGTGTAACTCTCTACACATTTCCCTGATTTTCTAAATTAGAGAGGAGAAGGTGAAGCTTTTTTACTTCTTTCCTTTAAATCAAGAGGAAATATTACAAAATAGTTTTTTTTATTATTATTATTATTTTAAGGACAGAGAGATGTTTTGACCACACTACTTCTAGGTCTGAGAAATAACACACAACTTTTGGTTAGGGTTAGGGTTTGGATAGGAAAAAGGGTATACTTTGTAATATATTCCGTTCAAAAATATATCAAGGTGTTTTCTACTAGTGACCATTAGAAAGTTAATAGTGTTGGGGAGGGTTGGGGAGAGGGGAGGGATCGGGAGGGGTTTTGTCTTTTTAAAAAAATGTATTGTAAAACTTTTCAATAAAAAAAATAGTGTTTTCTACCCAAAGGATTGCAAATATTCTTCATTTAGTGACTGCCTCAGACACTAACTGTTCACACTTTACGACGGTGATGAAAAAGTAAGTTTGAGACCAATCATCTCATTTATCACCTTCACAGCTCTGTAAAGTTAAGAAAATCTGAAGTACGTTTATAAGCACAGCTGCAGTTTCCCTTAATGATGATTCACTGAATGGCCAAGTTGCTGGACCCCAATTATGGTTGTCAGAAGAGAACTAACTACCGTATTTTCCGGCATATAAGACGAGTGGGTGTATAAGACGACCCCCTACATTTCCTGTTAAATTATAGGGTTTGGGCTATACTCACCGTATAAGACTACCCCTCTTCCAACGCACACCAAATAAAAATTAAAAAACATCAGATTTGATTTTAATATGGTAATTTTAATTCAAATGCTTATGACATGCAGGTGCTTAGTAGGAAAACTCACTTATAAACATAAGGCTGTTTGTCATCAAACATGTAAACATAAAACAGTGCAAGTGGATATAATAATAATAATAATAATAATAATAATAATAATAATAATAATAATAATAATAATAATAATAAGAAGAAGAAGAAGAAGAAGAAGAAGAAGAAGAAGAAGAAGAAGAAGAAGAAGAAGAAGAAGAAGAAGAAGAAGTAGTTGGAGGGGACCTTGGAGGTCATCTAGTCCAACCCCCTGCTAAGGCAGGAAACCCTATACCATTTCAGACAAATGGCTGTCCAGTCTCTTCTTAAAAACTTCCAGTGTTGGAGCATTCACCACTTCTGAATGCAGGTTGTTCCACTGGTTAATTGTTCTAACTGTCAGGAAGTTTCTCCTTAGTTCTAGGTTGCTTCTCTCCTTGACTAGTTTCCATCCATTGCTTCTTGTCCTGCTTTCAGATGCTTTGGAGAATAGCTTGGTTCCCTCTGCTTTGTGGCAGCCCCTGAGATATTGGGTCACTGCTATCATGTCACCCCTCACCCTTCTCTTCGTTAAACTACACATACCCAATTCCAGCAACCGTTCCCTATTTTCCTAATTCACTTTTTCACTTTTCCTAATTCACTCTAAAGCTTTCCCTACGCAGAGCCTTACGTAAAACCAGCTGCCTGCAATTAGTGCAGGTTCGCATCCCACCAGGCTCAAGGTTGACTCAGCTTTCCATCCTTCCAAGGTAGGTAAAATGAGGACCCAGATTGTTGGGGGCAATAAGCTGACTTTGTAAATGGGAGATCCGCTCCAGGTTTTCCAGCCAGCCCGCCCAGTTCCTGAGTCAAATGTGTCCTTAGAGCTAAGCTGCTGCTCTGGCTGCTGCCTTCCCCACCTGCCTTTCAAGTTGGGATATACTACAGCTGCTCTTCAACTTTAGAAAGAAAGACGCCCAGACCCCAGCCTGTAAAAAATCACAGATTGCAGCTTCTTCTCCAATTGGTCCCGCTTTCCCTGTGCAGACTAAATGGGAGATCCGCTCCAGGTTTTCCAGCCAGCCCTGTCCCTAAATTTTCAGCACCTGGCATATAAGACGACCCCTGACTTTTGAGAAGATTTTCATAGGTTAAAAAGTAGTCTTATACGCCAAAAACTACGGTATATAGGTAGGTCATGAGGAAAAAATAACATTTAATATTTAATTAAATTTCAAATTATCTGCAGAATGCTTGGCTATACTGTGTTTCCCTTTTGCTTTAGAAAACATATTTTCTGTTTTTTTTTTGTTGTTGTTGTTTATCCTGGGCACCTGATTGGTCGGCCTTCCTTTTTATCCTATCAGTGTCCATGATAAAAAAAACCAGAAAACCTGTTTTCTGTGGCAAAATTGGTTATGGAGTCACTGTCTGAGCAATAGAAATAGCACTTGGACTTATATACTGCACCATAGTGCTTCACAGCCCTCTCTAAGTGGTTTACAGAGTCGTCAGTATTTATGTATTTATTTATTTATTATTGGGACTTATATACTGCCCTATCTCCCGAAGGACTCAGGCTAACAACAATAAAATACAATAATACAAAAGTGAAAAAGAAATTAAGTTAATGGCCCCAGTAGAATAAATTAAAATTAAAATTAAGTTAAAAATTAAAAACATAATTAAAATCCCTGTCAGTCCAGGTCAGCCTGATGGAAAAGGAGTGTTTTGAGGCCGCGGCGAAAGGACTGGAGATCCGGGGCCATCCAAAGCTCAAGGGGGAGTTGGTTCCATAGGGCTAGCGCTCCTACAGAGAAGGCCCTTCCCCTGGGGGTTGCCAGCCGACATTGTCTAGCCGACAGCACCCTGAGGAGGCCCTCTCTGTGTGAGTGCACTGGGCGATGGGAAGTCGTTCCCAGCAGCAGATGGTCCTGCAAGTATCCCGGGCCGAAGCCATGTAGGGCTTTAAAGGTAAGTACCAGCACCTTACATCTCACCCAGAAGACAACCGGTAACCAATGCAGCTCATGCAGGAGGGGTGTAATATGGGAGTATCAGGATGCCCCCATCACTACCCGCGCGGCCGCATTCTGCACCAGCTGAAGCCTCCGGGTGGTCTTCAAGGGCAGCCCCATGTAGAGAGCATTGCAGTAATCTATACGGGAGGTAACGAGTGCGTGAGTGACCGTATATAGGGCATCTCGGTCCAGATAGGGGCGCAACTGGCGCACCAGGTGAACCTGGGCAAATGCCTCCCTGGCCACGACTCCAATATGATCTTCAAAACTGAGTCGTGAATTCAGGAGGATGCCTAAATGTCATGCCCTATCAACAGGAGGTGACATCTCTCCTCCCATAACCAAAGATGGAACCTTTTGGACTAAACGAGATGCCGGTACATAAAGCCACTCAGTCTTGGCTGGGTTGAGCTGGAGCCTGTTCTTCCCCATCAAAATCTGTACCGCTTCCAGGCAACAGGACATCACATCGAGGGCATCACTGGGTTGGTTCGGGGTGGAGATGAACAGCTAGGTATCATCAGCATATTGATGATACCTCACCCCGAAACCACGGATGATCTCACCCAGCGGCTTCATACAGATGTTGAACAGGAGGGGCGAGAGTACCAACCCCTGAGGCCCCCCACAACTAAGGGGCCTAGGGGCTGACCTCTGCCCCGCTGCCAACACCAGCTGCAAACAGCCCGAGAGGTAGGAGGAGAACCACCGTAAAATGGTGCCTCCCACTCCCAACCCCTCAAGATGTCGCAGCAAGATACCATGGTTGATGGTATCAAAAGCTGCTGAGAGATCTAATGGGACCAGGACAGAGGGATAACCCCTATCTCGGGCCCGCCAGAGATCATCCACCAGCGCGACCAATGCCATCTCTGTGCTGTACCCGGGCCTGAAACCCGATTGGTACGGATCCAGATACTCAGTTTCCTCCAGGACCAAAGGGAGCTGCTGTGCCACCACGCTCTCAACAACCTTCGCAAGAAAGCGAAGGTTGGAGACAGGACGAAAGTTGTTTAAAATAGCTGGATCCAAGGCAGGTTTCTTGAGGAGGGGCCACCGCCTCTTTCAAGGCAGCAGGGAAGCACCCCTCTCTCAATGAAGCATTGATAACTGCTGGGAGCCAGCCTCGTGTAACCTCCTGAGCCGCATAAACCAGCCAGGAGAGACACAGGTCCAACAGTATGTTGCCCTCAACAATCTGGGTCTTCATTTCACTCATCTCAGAAGGATAAAAGGCTGAGTCAACCTTGAGCCAGTCAGGATTGAACTCCTAGCAGTGGAATGCAGAGTTAATCTGCAGTACTGCATTCTAACCACTGCACCACCATAGCTCTATAAAGAGAGTCACTGAGCTTAATTGACTATAGAGACAAATCCAAGATTAAAAAAAAAACCTTCTGTGGTCCATCAGACACTGAGTCCTCATGGAGTAGAAATACTGTTAGCTCTTCATCTCAAGATTTTTCCTGCATTTTTTTAAGGTCTCCATGTCCGGATCCTCAAGACATTTTTTTTTATTTTAATTCCATTTATATCCCGCCCTTCTCCGAAGACTCAGGGCGGCTTACAAGCTTAGCAGTAGCCTTCATTCTATGTATATGCCTGCTTATTAGGGCTTTCACACACACACCCAAGCGGCATTTTTACAAAGTCAGCTTAATTGCCCCCAACAATCTAGGTCCTCATTTTACCTACCTCGGAAGGATGGAAGGCTGAGTCAACCTTGAGCCTGGTGGGATGCGAACCTGCACTAATTGAAGGCAGCTGGTGTTACTTAAGGAGGCATTAGCCCTCTGCTCCACCAAGGCTATATATATATATAATTTAACATTTTAAAAGAGGCAAGGATTTTTTAAAAAAAATATTAAAAATTAATTAAAAGAGGGGGAGGGGAGAGCTTTCACAGCACTAATCCACCCCACAGTTGTGTGCTGTGGGATCCCCAAGCCATGTTCTCTTGCCCTTTGGGAAGGCCAGGAGAGGGAGGGCCCATATTACCTCCATAGAGTGTGTTCCACGGGGGGGGGGAGGGGATGGCAATGGCTGAGGAGAAGGCTCTCTTCTCCTCAGAAGAAAGAATTCTTTAGCGGATGGGGTCTGCAAAAACCTCCGCTGCCTGACCGGGTGGGATGGACCAATGTGATGGGATAAATTTGGAAACACAATGTCTCTCTGGGGGGAAATCTAATCTGTTTTATGTCTGGATGACCACCAAAATTTCCTTCCAAATATTTGCACCCAGTGATGTCCTGAATCCATGTTGAACAGGCCATTTAACTTGGTTGCTTCGTCCCAGCCACACCAGTCCTAATAATACAGCACTCCAGCTTTTCAGATGTATCTGTTGTAATGGAAAAGCATTCTGAACCTCAAATCAGAGTCAGGCCTTGGAGCTGGCAAGGCGAAGGCCAGCCATGGCTCCAGTGTGAACACTGAGCCTTGAAACAGGAAAGGGGATTTACATAATAATTATCTCCAGTGGACTTGGACAACTCACTCTCTGTGCCATCGCTGCGGATGATTCCCCTGTACGCTCCTAAAAAATCTGTCTAGCTAACGAGTCCAAAAATCAAACACCTGTGTGTCAGAGCGAACAGCTGCACATTTGCTCCTGTTTTGCTGTCAGGCGAAGAGGCCACATGCCAGTTGCTGTACTTGGAGTATTTGGGGAGGGCAATCCATTAGAGGGAAAACACCGCATAATTAAGAAGCAACATGTTTGCAGCTTCCTGCTGCCTGATCCCCCCCCCTCTTTTTGTTAAATGTCTGAGTGGTGTGTGTGTTTTTTTTAACATGACAAACAGCTCAATTTGTATGGTGGGCAGGTTCTCCCTTCCAAATGGGGCTGGATAACTGTCCCCCAAAGCTGCGGCATTAGCCCTCTTCCTAAATTAACCCTTTTCCTAGTGAGATTGCTGAGGCAGGAGCATTCTGAATCAGGACCAAAGAATGACTAAACCCACCCCTATCATTCCAGCAAATATATACAAATATTCAGAGGTTTACCTTCAGCATCTTCCAGAAAGCAAGGCTAAGGAGAAAGAAGCAATATAATATTGACACGATTTAATGTCAGTGGGTTTTTGTGTGTCAAAGGATATGCTTTAATTCATGTCATTGTTAAAACTGTACATCTCTATAGATTTGAGTTTAAGTGCTTTCTTTAAATTGTATTTTACTGTCCTTTAAAAGAACGCCTCCTGAATGAATGTTATAATTCTTTCCCTCCCTTATGAAGAATTGATGCTCAGGTTCTTAATTTGTCAAGCATAAACTCGGGTACCTTTTATCTGCTCTTAATTCTCTTGGGGCTACCTATAGCTGTCTTCCTGCACACTGGATCACCAGGAGTGGAAGCCTGGAAAAAGCATCTCTAGCCATCTTTAATTCATGTGATTAAAAATTCAAAAGGAGCCCTTGTACCAGCTGTTAAACTATGTTAGTAAGCTGTAATTCAGAGTTCAAATCCCAGCAAATTGAAGGTTAGGCTAACAGGATCATTCAGTGGAACTGCATCATATCGTAGCAACTGGAACAGTAGGTGGACTGTTTTATACATGCTCATTTGCAGCCGATCGAGTAACGATGAGCAAACACAGTGCACCACAAAGCCTTGCCACTGGATTTGATCTCCTCCTCCTTTATTTTCTCGCGCAGCCGGCTTTCATTCCTCCGAAAAAGAATGACAGACAAAACTAACTGTAGGCTTTGTTTAATCTGTGTGCAGATAGGAGCGGAATAAAAATTAGCAATGGAGTGTTTTGTTTAAGATTATCTGGAACCTGAGAAATATGTGTTTCATCTCTGCGACTAATTAGTTTAAATAGAACAAAGGTGGAATGAGTTTGATGGTCTTAACTCTAATGCACTTTCCCCTTCAACTGCACGGAAATTATCTGTATGAGATGAAGAAAAAAGAAACCCATGCTATTAAGCACACTACGACTCGATTATTTTTTACTCAAACGGCTCCCAAGATAAATTTCTGGGAAACTTGCACTGCTATTCCACATCTTCATTTATTTTAGCTTCCAAAAGGCTTTGATTACAAAGAAATGATGGTAAGTGGTCTATTTGGCAAACAGATAAAGGGCAACTTCAGGGCTACCCCACCCAAAGAACGAAGGCACAAAGCACCTACTGTTTGTTTTGCATAAAAGTTCTTCCAAGAGAAAATAGTGCACCCCGGAGCACATTTTGGCGAGCCATAAATCCAGCCATTATGGTTTCTAAACCAGGGTTCATGGAAGAAGGCTGCACCTTTCCTTCCGAGCTACTGATCAGAATTTGGCTATTGAATAACCTGCTAGTGGCCATCCTGCAAATTCTAGTGGAGAGGAGAAGACCAAATGTGAATCTTCTTTCATTTTACTCACATGATATGTCATGAAAATATAATGCAAAGGATAGGAATATTCTCTCATCCGGATTTAAAGTGTCTCCATGAAACCCTTTTGGCAGCCATTTGGAACAGTGTGCAAGGTTTCTAAGAGTCCCATATGAGCTTAGCCTGCGGTCATCCACACCTGGTTTATAGCTCAATGAACTTACCAGCTATGGTTTATTCAGCACACGAACCATGACTTAGCACAGCATCCATGCCCAGCTGCAATGTGTAGTGTGTTACCTAATCATTTTTCCAAGATAACAAAACTAACAGATATTGTCATATCTTTGTTGGACTCTTTTTGAAAGCCCATGTTGAACGCCAGAAACGTTCTCTTCCAACACTAAGTGCCTTCAGCTATGTTAATGCAGAAGAGCACAGACCAAGTCCAGTCAAGGGTTCATAACATAAGAGTTAGGATATCCTTGCAATGTGGTCAAAGTTCTTGCAGAGATAAGGCCACTTTATCAAAGAAGGATTGTTTTCAAGACACACAACCATCCAGCTAAGGATGACAGCATTTGAGGATTCAGTCTTTTACCTCACAGTATTCTTAGTTGATCCTAAGATTGAATTGTGCTTGCTGGCTTCTCCAAAATACCTTGTAATCTGAGAATGGCAATATGGCACTCATCCTGGAAACATCCTGGTTTTGTTTTATTTCTTTATTCTTCAGTAATTCGTTTATGTATTTACTTATTTGAACTGTCCACATTACCAAGGATTGCTGGCATTTTACAACAATAACAAACATCAATACATATATAAAGTTAAAACATCCACAGTAAAGCATTAAAATGAAGAGGTCCATTTTAACTGTCTTCTGGAATGCTATGGGAGACAACCTGATTGGGAAGTGGTAAAATTCTTGCAGATTCAGTTGCTGTGTCCTTGCTTTAGGCTCTAAACCAGGGGTCTTCAAACTTGGCCCTTTTATGACTTGTGGACTTCAACTACCAGAATTCCTTAGCCAGACACGCTAGCTGAGGAATTCTGGGAGTTGAAATCCACAAGTCATAAAAGGGCCAAGTATGAAGACTCCTGCTTTAAACCCTAAGTTAAAATGTTGGAGACAGAACCTTGACCAAGGTCTTGGCTTCTCCAAGAAGACCCATCTGAGGGGACTTTGAAAATAGAAGGGAAGAGTGGCAGGTAAAGCAGTGGATCAAACAAATGAGCAACAAGCTGACTGACTTGCTTGATTTTGGATTGAATACTGTAAAGACTAATGTTGGATTTCTTACAGGCACATTGGTATGCTGAAAGCTGATGAACAGATGTCATTTGACTAACAGACCTATAACACTTTTTATTAGATGAAGAGATACAATACACACAATTTTGTTAGCACGCCAGGATTTAATCTGTCTACTTAGATTACCACATGACTCTCAATGTTGCAGTCAATATATTCTGACCAACTTCTTGTACTTAGGATAAGAAAGTATTTGGGTTTCTTTTTAATCAAGAATGGCTTAATAACAAACATTCCTTCTTCTCGTCTTCCCACCACTTTGTAAAATATTGGTCAGTAGCCTATTTTTATTTTATTAAGAAAATTCATATGGCCTCCCAACTTATTTTTAGTGACTCTAGGCAGCTTACAAAGATAAACCCCAGTACAAAAAACAATAACCCCCCCCTCACAGACACACACACCTGTTCGGTGACAGCAATTAAATGGATCAACTTGATTGGCTCCATATCATTCTGAGATGCCCAGGCCTGTTGGCAGAATCATGACTTCATGGCTATGTAAAAGAGTGTCAAAGTGGGAGCCAAACCTACCTCTGTAGAGAGCTTGTGAAGATGTAATAGAAAAATCCATGAAATTCCATTACAGTTCATGCTTGCTTTGCCATGTTCATATGGCAGTTACCGAAGCAAAAGTAGCAATGCATTTACAAATATGCATATTATTAAAAATACAAACTGTTGGAAATGTCTTCCTCTCTTTGCACTTTTGAACCTATTTTGACAACTAGGGCAAATGGAGAGAGAGAGAGAGAAGGGGAAATGTTATCACACACTGATCCCATGTGTTTATTTCTCATCTAACCTATTGTTAATTAAATAGGGTCCTGTGTTTGCTTCTCTTATTATTGTTCTCATTGTTTAGAAAGAAATGAGACTTTTCTACACTCAGGTACCTTTTGCTTCAAATCCACTGAAGGTCTCTTAGCTTTCACTATTCATCATTTTACATCCAAGACAACAGTATTAGGATTTGTTTTCCTTTCAATGGGCGTTTTTGCTCCTTAAGTATTCATTATTCCTTTTGCTCTCCGCATGTTGTATGTTCAGAATCACATCTGCTAACAAAGGTTTTATGTAAAGCTTTGCAAAAGTGCTTTATTTCTAAAACTCCCATGCCAGTGCACTGCCAGAATTTGGTCTCTGAGTCTGTTGCTATAGTTTGGGCTACACTTCCTTTGATTTTGTACACATTTTGCCCCCCCCCCCCCAAAAAAATCAACACAAGGCCATTGGCAAAAATAAAACCAGTGTTATTGTAAGAATACCATATCTGGGCTGGAAAAAAATATATACGACCACATGATGGCATCAAAGAGTTATAGAAAACGGTAACCCTTTATTGCCATCCTGTGGTTCTTCAGAGATTCACAGCTCAAAAATGATATTCCTAGTTAATACAAAGATTGTATTTTGCTTATCTGATTTTTAAAAGCTTGTTCATTTCCCCTAGCTGCCCATAATACTTTTTATGGGCTACTATAATCTAGAAAAAACAATGTTCAGATAGTGCTGAAACATACACATAAGGCCACTGGGGTCCACAAAGTGTGGATTGCACAATAACCCATTAAAAATCAACATTTGCAACAGCGGATAGCTTGATTAAAATCTCCACGTTGATACAAATAACATCTGGACAGCTTTTCCATTACATCTTTCTGCATAAAATACCTGGGGTGGAGAGAAGTAGGAAAAGACAAAGGTACACTAAGGATTTTGTTATGCTTTGGGTGCGGCACTATTCATTTCATGAGATTTAGAGAACTATTGCCAAACCTGAATTTAAACAGTATGTTGTTTTTGAAAACTGTAATGTTGATGATGAACAAGTCAGTATTCTTACATAATTAATCCAGTGTGAAAAAAGGAACTGCAAAGCCATTCAGCGGTTTTAAAATAACTCAATCATTTATAAGATCCCCCAGAACTATGAGCTTTAACATGAAGGCTCAGGAAGTGCACATATCCCAGCAATGAGCAGACTGCATTAATTCTGCAAATAGTCTCGAAAGCCAGCTTAAACAAGCCAGCTCGAACAGTGTAGAAGCTGCTTGGCGATGTCTTAACAAAGAGTTTAGTGACCCAATATTATTTTTGTTTATTTGTTTCCCTTCTCTCTGTTCCCCACTCCATCCAGTGACACTTTAAGATCTGTAAATACCAAGAGTTGCCTTTAAACAAACAAAGGCATGAAAACACTCAGGAGAAGTAAGAAAGGCAATGCAGGAGAAAGAGTCTTGCAACTGATGAATAATGGAGACCTTAAAACAGCATATCATAATAATGCTATGACTCTGAAAGCTTTTTATTTTTTACTGTTTGTTAAGTCATTAGCCTGGTTTCATATTGACCTGAAACAGTGAAACACACGCATTATCACAGCTGATAAAAGGCAAGTAATAGTCAAGTAAATAGCTAAAAGAAAAGCTTATTTAGAAAAAGCTCTGGAATATCACCCCCACTGATCTTGATGTGTTTCTTCTTAAAAACATTCCTCCTTTTCCTCATCCTTGCCTGAAGTCACACAATCTGTTGCTATCTGTTTAAGAAAAAGAAGCCTTGCAGACACCGTATACTGCTCTTGCTCTTTCTGTACAGGTAGTCCTTGACTCACAACCACAACTGAGCCAACATTTATGTTCCTAAGCAAGACAGCTCTTAAGTGAGTTTTGTCCCATTTGATGACCTTTCTTGCCACAGTTGTTAAGTGAATCACTGCAGTTGTTAAGTTAGTAACACGGTTGTTAAGTGACTCTGACTGTCCCATTGACTTTGCCTGTCAGGAGGTCGCAAAAGGTGATCACGTGACCCCAGGACACTGCAACCGTCATAAATACATGCCAGTTGCCAAGTGTCTGAATTTTGATCATGTGACCATGGGGATCCTGTAACAGTCATAAGTAAGTCACTTTTTTTCAGTGCTGTTGTAACTTCAAATGGTCACTAAATGAATGGTTGTAAATCAAAACTACCTATATATTTTTTTCCGGAATATTTATCATTAAAATAAATATCCAAAATAAATTCCCTTTCATCAAATTGAATGACAACTTTTTTTAAAAAAATCTGACATGAAAATAAAAGCTCTAAACTAGATGGTGACATGTTATTAGTTAATATTTGGCTTATGCGGTCGCCCTGTGTAGATATATTTGTTCTTCTATCACAGGACAGTTAAATGTTGGCTGTTCGATCTGGTCTTCACAGGAGATCAATTGTCCTTTTCATTCTATAAGGTTGGCTGTTGCCATTGGAACAAAGCTGGTTGAGACAACTTACAGTAAGGCCTGTGAGGCCTGGAGGAGAATATAGAGGAGTAAAAAATGGCAGAGTAAATATTGGGAAGGAGAAGAAAACCTTAAGGAGGAGGAGGATGCTTTTGATTTATCTTCTGGTTAGGCCTGGCAGAAACGTACCAATGATTGTTTCAAAGTCATCCAAGCGTGGTTTTCAGTTTGGCTCTTCATTTATTAAATAAGTAAGAATCTGTGGCCAAAATTATACAGAAAAAATATAAAGAGGGTAAATCATTCGAAAACAGAGTGAAAGATTTAAAAGGCATCCCAAAATCCTCTTTTCTTGACAAAGGAGTTGATGTGTCACAGAGAGATCTCCAACACGTCTCATATAAGCAGTTCACTTTCTTGACGTAAGAGAACTTCCTCCTAAATAACTGGGATAATGAGTCATCCAAAGAAGTTAATGGGGAAAAATAGAAGGTTTTGGAAACTTGTTTCTTTTTCAGCTGCTGGGTGTTACAGAAAAAGCCAGTCAAGAAAAAAAAAGGTCCCATAGATTTGGGAATGGCCTAATACATTTTGTCTCAGCAGCTGCCAGCTCCTGGCAGACCTTGTCTTCAGACTCTAAAGTGGGCTGGGGCTGGTTAGCTTGGATGGAGATTCCAAGAAAAATCAGGGCTGTAGGTCAGTAAAAAAATATTCTGGAAGAAAGCAAGGGCAAAGCACTTTGGTTAGCTGCCAAGAAAACAATATGGATGTTTCTATGGAGTGTCCAGTTTGACCTGCAGGAGACTGGACTTTACTCATACATGTTTAATAGCTACAGAATGCTGTTTTCAGCTGTTGAGTTGCATGAAGAAATGGCCTCACTTCTACCTTTACCAGTGTTCCCTAAGAGTTCCCATCCTTCAGTTCTTGCATTTCAGGAAGATGCTAGGTTAAAAATGATTGGCTAATATGTGGCTCAGTGTGTTGTGTGACCCCAGCCAAATACTCTGTTAACTGTGAGTTACCATGGAAAAGAGGATGTCCCCTGCAATACTGTTGTATACATGTGGTGTTTTTATGCCTTAACACAGGGTGAATTTTGCAATTGCAACACCCTTTCCTTCTGTGTATTTTATTTCATCTGCAAATAATCTGTATCTCTCCCTCTGGTCACAGGAGCTGCCATACAAAGTAGGTTGTGGATCCAGAACTAATTCAATTGTCAGTTTTCCCCCCACCCCTAAGAACTGGGAAAGGATCATTTTGGAAGTTCCTATAACCACTTTTCCTTCTCAGACTGCCCAGGAATGCATCTTCACCAAGAACAACAGATGTTTTCTAAGTTGAACTTAGAAAAGATGCCTAGATCAAAGTCATATTTTGATCCAGCTTATCTGTAAAATAAATCTGAAGGCAATATTCCACTAATGACTGGTCCAAAGATGTGCAAACAGCTTTCATGGCTGAATGTGGGCTTCAATATGAGTTTCTCTAGTCTTGATCCAACACCCTAACCATAGGGTGGCCCTTACATATCAGAGGGCTAGTCCATCACAATATATTGCAGCTGGGAAAGTTCCACCTCTTTTCCTCCCAGCTACAATATACTGTGATGCACTCCCTGCCATGTGAAGATTGCAGCTAAATTCAGAGGCAACCCATGTCAACATTACTGATAATAAACAAGTCCCAGTGCTTCATCCCTGTGAGTTTTGGCTCCATTACAGTACTGATCATCAGTCATCTTAATCCAATGTTGGCTATGTCAAGTTTGATGTAGTCCCTACATCAATTTTACAGGAGAAATCTGTTAGATGAAGTTGATGTTTGACTGGGCTGGCTCAGATTTTGACAGGAATTACTAGATTTGTATGCGGCTGGCCAAGCTGAAACAAATGAACATCAGGTAGAGGCCTTCTTGCTTAGGAATCTTCTGATTCTGGATTCAGCCCACTCATCCAATTAAGCCACTGAATACTTCTACTCAAACATGCTTTTTATATACTTCCAATGGCAGCTCAGACTTTTAGAGTTGCATTTTCTTTTTGGCCTCTTGTTTTCCAATATACTTGTTTATTCTTTATTATAGAGTTCTTCCTAGTTCCTGCCTCCTGTTTATCATGTTTTGAGTTTAGTTCTTCCATGGTTTCTGACATAGGCATGGTTCAAATAGTATGCTAACATATAATGTGGTTTGCTTGTTGTCATAGGACAGGGGTGTCAAACTGGCGGCCCATGGGCCAGATGTGTCATGTGCAGGCCACACCCACTCCAGCTCCGCAAAGTCAAAAAACATCATGATACATCACAATATGTCATGTGATGTGGTTGAGTTTGACATCCATGTCATATGAGATGACCAAGCTGAGCCCGAGGGAGGGGTCAAATGTGTCATAAATCATGAGTTCCTGTGTGCCCACAAGAGATCTATGTCCAGCCCACCTTGAATTCCTCTTTTATCTCCCGCTCATTTCCCTTGACTGTTAGTTGGTCAGATTCTTGTAGAGAGCTTAAGCTTGCAATAATCTTTATACTCATTTGAACTGCCGCAATCTCCTGATTTCTGCAGCACTTGACAGTTGTTTGCTTAAACTCTTATGTGAGCCCCACCCAATTATAGCTTATTTAAAAAGCCATGTTTAAGCAAACCATAGCTTGTTGGGACACAGGAATACAGAATGTGTTTCATGTTCCAGAAATGAGACTAGCTTTCTTATGGTTCTCTTTCACCTTCCTGTACTCTGTGAGGATCCTACAAGAAATTTGAAGCATTCATTTCTGTTTCAAATATAGCTCAGCTTGTTGTGTTAACCAAGCCCAGAGGTCTGAGGTAATATAATTGTTGCTTGAAGTTGGAATAGTTCCATTAAATACAACTTTTGAAGCTGCCCTTTTCTCCTAAACTGTAGGTAATTAAGAGAGAAAATGGAAGATTTAATAGTCCTTGTAGCCATGCTAGAAAAAAACTGTGTGATTCTCCAGAATACTTTCCAAAAATACCTTCATATAGCAGTAAACCACAGTTTAATGTATCCAAATGCTCGACTATTTAGTTACCTACCTCCAACCATTTTTCCCTGGGAATCACATTAAAATCATTAAAAGGAAAGCAATTGTTCTTATTGCCTTTAGTTTCTTTTTTCCCCCAGAAGTACCAATATCTTTCACCTCACTCTGAAACTACTTCTCTGAGGGTTCTCCCTTTCTTAATATTTATTTCCAGAATGAATCTCCAGCATTTAGCATCAATGGGCTTCTTCCTACCCATAAAACATCTCTCACAGATAAGAACAGAAACTCTACATATGGTAAACCTGCATTTTTATACTATGGGTACAAAAGAAGCTGCGTGCAGCTTAGGGAGGGCTTCCTTGATGACAATACATATCAAATTTAATTAAAATGCTCTAATGTGGAGCACTAAATTCAACAACAACCCATGCCCTACCGTTTTGATGGAGTAGGATTACCATGGATATCCATGAGTCTGCTTCTAACTGAATATTGCTTAGATACACCTGGGAATAGTTGTCCTGAAGAACAGCAAGAGCTGAATACATTTTCAGAGGGCACAATTTGTTGGGAGAATATCTGTACCTGCCAGCTAATCCTTTTGAAATATTATTCCAGTACTGTGAACAATTTCATCCATATTATCCATTTTGGTTCCATACTTTTCCAAAGGACCAAATGTGTCTTGCGGTTCTTTACTGATCCACATGGTTCTCTTGTTTGAGCATTAGGAGTTCAGTTTTAAAACTCTGATCAGTTTGCAACGTGAAATATGAACGACTTTCACTTTTGTGACATTTCACAGGCTTATCATAGCCCACACTTCTTGCACTATCTCTAGTTAATACTGCTAGAACCCAAGAGTGGCCTGTGACTCACTCTTAGGCCTGGAGCCTTGCTGGATCAGAGACAGGTTGCTTGGAAAAATGCATCTCCGTCTCTTCTGCAAGTCCACGCCTTCCCCAGGGAACTTGTATGCAAAGAACTTTCCCATTTCTGAGACATTTCTGTTTCGGATAATGAGAACAAGCCTCTCATTAAAATGATATGGTGGAACTAGAACTGAGAAAGGTTTAAAATCATGTTTTATTGAATCACTATTACTAGTCATACAAGGCAAATCTACCAAAGTTGGAAAAGAGGTTATCTACTGAAGATGACAGCTGGGAAATAGCTCTGCAGGATGTAGGCCCAGAAACAAAACCTCTTTTGGTTAAACCATGGTTTATTAAAAGCCACAATTTCTTAAGGAAATTAGGAAGGTAATCCTGGTTTGTTGGGGAACTCCTGTTTTGTGTTCTTTCGATCTCTAAGAAGCACACACATGTTGATCACATAGAATTTTGAAATTAATAAAAGGTGGTGCAACTTGAGTACAGGGAGTCCTCAACTTACGACCAAAATTGAGCCCAAAATTTTGGTTGCTAGCTGAGATAGTTGTTAAGGGAGTTTTGCCCCATTTTACGATCTTTCTTTCCACAGTTGTTAAGCGAATCACTGCAGTTGTTAACTTAGTGGCAAGGTTGTTAAGTGAATCTGGCTACCCTATTGACTTTGCTTGTCAGAAGGTCACAAATGCGATCACATGACCCTGGGACACTGGGACTGTCACAAATATCAGTTGCCAAGCGTTTGTATTTTGATCATGTGACCATGGCGATGCTGAAACAGTCGTAAGTGTGAAAAACAGTCATAAGTCACTTTTTTTTTAATGCTGCTGCAACTTTGAACAGTCACTAAACGAACTGTTGTAAATTGAGGATTAGTTCTATTTCGGGCTGAGATTTCATAACATTTCATGACTTTCCAATAATCCAACGACTTTAAAGTTACTCTGTGGAGCATTAGAGATGCCAAGCAGTGCTTCATTTCTTCTCAGTAGGGATATGTAGTTTATGCACTGACATTCAGTGTGTGATTTAGGCAAGTGAATCAACTTGTGCAAATACATGTGAGCAAGGGTTTAATCCTCCTGCCATTTAGCAAATGCAGTCTTTGGACATCCGTAATGCACCCCTCCTACAAATTCCACATGTTTAGGCGCTGAAACCATGGGGTGGGGGAGGAGAGAAGCCCGTCCTCTCTTTTCTGGCTTTCAAAAACTGACAAAGATGTGGTTGTTTCAGCGAGGCTTCCCCTGATTGGATGATGTCCTTATATAAACTTTGTTTTTATTCTCTTTTATTGCAGTTGTCTAGGCTTTGTATGTCACCATGAAGGTTCCAAATTGTCCTTTTATATTGTGTGTGAGAGAGACACCAAAAGTCATTTTTACTGTGGCAGGAGACAAATGCACTTACTTTTAGTCCTCGACCTATGGCAACAATTGAGCCCCAAATTTCTGTTGTTAAGCGAGACAGTTGTTGAGTGAAGTTTTTTTGCCCCATTTTATAACCTTTCTTGCCACAGCTGTTAAGCAAATCACGGCAGTTGTTAAATTGGTAGCGCAGTTGTTAAGTGAGCCTGGCTTCCCCATTAACTTTTTAATTAATTAATTAATTAATTAATTAATTAATATTTCATATTTCTTAACTGTACCTCTCCCTGTCTCCCTTTGCTTGCCAGAAGGCCACATAAGGTTGATCACATGACCCCCAGGACACTGCAACCATACATGTTGGTTGCCAAGCATCTGAATTTTGATCACATGAACATGGGGATGCTACAATGGTCACAAGTGTGAAAAACGTTCATAAGTCACTTTTCCCAGTGCTGTTGTAACTTTGAACAATCAACAAATGAATGATTGTAAGTCGAGGACTAACTGTAATTATCAGTTTAAATATTTATAGCATGTCCTTGAATAGACAAAACTCCCAGAATGCACACACAAATACATACATACTGTATAAATACCCAAGGTATCCTGAAAAAGTTAAAAGCTTAAAACAACAATCTGACTTTTGATGCACCATGCTCTCTCTCTCTCTCTCTCTCTCTCTCTCTCTCTCTCTCTCTGTGTGTGTGTGTGTGTGTGTGTGTGTGTATCAGCCCCCCAAAAAGCAACACAGAACCCAAAACATTTTTTTCCAAAATAAATCATAAGTAAATGGGCATTTATGAGGTTGTAAGAGCCCTAGTGGCACAATAAGAACCGTGATGGCACAGTAGTTAGAATGCAGTAATGCAGTATTACAGGATAACTCTGCTCAGTGCCAGTTGTTCGATTCTGACCGGCTCAAGATTAATTCAGCCTTCCATCTTTCCGAGGTCAGTAAAATGAGGAACCAGATTGTTGGAGGCAATATGCTGACTCTGTAAACCACTTAGAGAGGGCTGTAAAGCACTGGGAAGCAGTATATAAGTCTAAGTGCTATTGCTATTATGCAAAAGAAATATAAAGAGAATACCACAAAAAGAAACAATTGGATGTTACAGGTCATCTGGATTCTTTTCTCTTCTTTCTCAGACTAAAGTAGGCAAAACTGTCTGGGAAATTACATCACAGAGAGCAGAGGACTGGCTCAAAATGGAATTGGGTAGCATCCTTCTCCAGGCACCCTCTTCAAGTCAAGGTGCATAAAGCATAGATAGAAGCTCTTATGTGATGTGCCTCCCTCTAGCAGCATGTAGGCATTGTGGTTGCCTTGTACAGCAAGAGTAAATGAAATTACTAACCATTTGCCTGAAGCAGCCAACTCACTCTTACTTAATGAAAGGGTCAGTCCTGGAAAGATAATAGCTTGCTTCAGATCACCCAGAAAGTTTGCAGATGAGTTCCACTTACATATACGTCTAGCATTTCAGCTTATAGAAAAGCTTATAATTTGCTGTGCACCGCACACCAGCTACTTTTTACAACTAAACTAACACAGCTAACCAATATAAGAGAATGTTTGCAGACATGTGTGGCTTGTTTGTTTAATGTTGATGTTTGCCTCTCCAAATAAAAAAAAAAAAAGAAAAAGAAAAGAAGGTGAAGCCTTTAATGTTTGTTATTGAAGCAAGTCATTAATATTATTAGCCACATAAGAATCAAGCAGAAAGGGCAAAATGAGAGAAACTTTGTTCCATAGCCATAATAAGATTAAAAAGGGAATATATGTGGCTTAGAATAGAAGGGTGAAGTCCTTGGTTTCTCTGAGTCTGGTTGGTTTTTTTTTCAGATGTAGGTCTAATGAAGATACTACGGTAATAAGGAGAAAACAATTTCCCTATCAACGGCAATAGGGCAAGCTTCTGTATAGAAATGGAGAGCAAGTTCCACTCCCTTCTTACACTGATGATGTTACCAAGTTGGGTAATAAAATGTCTGAAGGAAAATAGAGTCCACCATGTCACCATTGTTAGATGTCAAGGTTTATATAGGAATTATTCTTGGAAATCAAGGTAATTTTTGAATTCCAAGAAGCCCGAGAAAAATTTTTTTTCTCTCTTCTTGCCTCTCTTAAGTCCTTTTTCAGCATGACCTCAACTTTTCAACACAAATTTCAAGTCAGTTCAGGCAGTGGAACACACATTTGCAGGTGATCAGCTTTTTTTCATTATTCAACTGCCAGAAAACACTTGCAATGGGAAATAAGATCATAGTATAATCGTTTGTAAAGACAGATTAGTATATAATAATAATATGGTTGCATATGATGGCAAGGACATCATTATCTTCCTAGAAAAGTTTATTTGCTGAAAGGAGGAAATAAGAGCCTAACCACAGCAGGTTAGATGTCTGCATGTTACTTTGTTGTCTCTATTGATTAAGTATAAGGATACCAGGGGACAACAGCTTTGTAACCTAGCTAAAAACTCCTTCCTTCCTTATTCGAAAGGTGTTTTTTTCACAAGGCAACTGGACTTTCTTGTTTTTTCCTTTGAAGACATTTCACTTCTCATCCAAGAAGCTTCTTCAGCTCTGACTGGATGGTGGGGAATGGAAAAATTCATACTCCTTGAAGATAGCTGTTCATCTGCATTCTTTTAGCAAGTCATTAATACTAGCTGGAGGCTTATCTGTGTCCTCAAGGTCACCTGAGTAGTGCAAAGTGGAGCTTTCTTGGAATTGTTAAAAGGATGGCCTCTTTGATTCCTCTTTCAAACTTGTGATCTTCTCTGTACAAATTGTAATCTTCCTTCCTTCCTTCCTTCCTTCCTTCCTTCCTTCCTTCCTTCCTTCCTTCCTTCCTTCCTTCCTTCCTTCCTTCCTTCCTTTTTTAGTGTACCATACCATAACTTTTGAGTTTACTCACCCAGCATTATTTGTTTAATAGAAATATTTTCTAAACCACCTGGTTCTGGCATAAAGTCAAAAATTTGCATTTATATGAGCTAGTTTATCAAATATAACATACAGAAGTCTGTTAAATACACATTGCATTTTGTTTGTGAGAAAATCTGTTCATATTTAATGTAGCTTTTTTTTTTTCTAAAAAAAATTAACCTTAATGAAAGCTTCTGAAAATTGTTGTTCTAAGCATTTGAAATATGCCACAAGAACTGGTGCAAGACATAAACATGTTTTCCATTATAAGTAATCAGATAGCCCAAAATTACTTCAAAGAAGAAATGTGGGACTATGTTAAATGAGAAAGATAAGAAAGCATTTAGTTAAAAAGCAAAGGTTTTTAGAAGAGTAAAACATCTCACAGTTAACCCTAGCATTTTGTAATCTCCTACTGGGTGGGACAGAAATGGGATTCGGGGGGGGGGGAATGAGAAAAGAATTGAGTTTTCTATATGTAGATTCATACATTGTGAATGGAGAAAATACCCCCAAATACAGCTAATCAGATATACCCAGAAAACAGATATACTTTGCTCATACTGTATCCAGCAGATTCCAAATTTAATTATTTGCATATGTATAATGCAGTAACATTTGAGATGCCAGGCCTCTGGGTGAGCATCAAAGTGCATGCTTACACACAGGCAAGCAAGAACACAGAGAAAAAGGCCCATCAATGCAGCCTGGTTGCTTCCATAGCTGTCCATATCTCAGTATTTCCTTTTACAAAGGTTTCTAATACATGTAGTCCTTGTCTTACAACCCTTCATTTAGCGACCGTTTAAAGTTACAACAACACTGAAAAAAGTGACTTACAACCTTTTTTCTCACAACTGTTGCAGCCTCCTCCATGGTCTCGTGATCAAAATTTGAATGCTTGGCAACTGACTCGTATTTGTGATGGTTGCAGTGTCCCAGGAGGGGTCATGTGATCCCCTTTTACAGCCTTCTGACAAGCAAAGTCAATGAGGAAGCCAGATTCACTTAACAACTGTGTTCATAATTCAGCAACTGGGCAGAACTCCTTTAACAACCATCTCACTTAGCAATAGAAAGTTTGGACTCAGTTGTGGTGGTAAGTCAAGAACTACCTGTATATTCTTATATTCTGTTTTATATATGTTTATATTCTTATACTCTGTTTTATGATTTTAATACAGCAGTGGGAATAACAATCATATCCTGTGCATATGTGAGGAAGCGGGTTAGTAGCCCTTCCAGTGTCTCAAGATTACTACTGTGTTATCAGATGCCTAAAGTCTGGATTTACTACATACATGTTTTGATAAGTGTATATAACAGTTAACCTTGTGCAGTTTATAATCCTTAAAAATGTTATGGTTTGAAGGTCAACCTCTTTGTCTTACTGTAAAGAAAAACCAAAGAAAAGATAAAATTAGAAAGAATTAATTCTTCAAAAAGTTTATACAAATCAAAACCCTGCTGTTTCACACTGAGAACAAAAGGAGCATATTAAACACCAAAGTTTATCAAGACAAATTAGGTCCCAGTTTCAAATTTTCTTTAATCTTTTGCATCTGAACTTTTTTTTTGCCTCATACTGTTTTCACTAGTTAAATGTTAAAATGAATTCTAGCCAATACCATTGACTCCCTCCTTTAAAAATATTGAGACACATAATAAAAAATTAATTACTTCCCCTAATTTCCATGTGATTCTTTAAAAAGATGTAAAATTCATTTAAAGTAAGTAGTGACTTTGTCTTTGAAGATCACGACAATTAACATGGATCAAAGCGTAAGTTCTGTAACGATGATAGCTTATTAGCATAATGAAATTAACTTAGAGACAAGAATCTTTAATAGGTACAACAAAAACGCTTTAATAATACTTGAAGAAAATTATGTATTTTCTAGAAGTACAATTTCAGACTTTCGATCCAATTAATAAGTTGTTAATTAGCTTTTTTTCAAACAATGTGCACTTTAAGTTAATCTGGCCATTGGATAATGCTCTTTAATGGTACGTGTTTTGGAAGAGGCCATAGAATTTTAAATCTATTTTATGGGAAATGCATGTTGGGATTTTTCATGAAGGAACAGATCTTATATTCCTTGTTCATTTCTTTCATCCCAGCCAATTAAAAAGGAGGACTAATTCAGTGATCGAGTGAGAACAATGATAAATGTCCTTAAACTGTAGTTGTAGTGTTACTACATTCACCAATTCATAGTTTGTTATACTGTGGCTTTGTGCTAATAGCTACAAAATGCAGAATAAAGTTGGAAATGCAAATTTAGCCAGTTATAAATATCCAAATTTTTGAAAATGATCTTTATAACTATTATGATAATTGTTATCAAGAGTATTTTTCTTTGTCCTAAATCATAATCCATTCCATTAAGTGGATTGAAAATATTCTGGATAAATACACTCGTAAAAGAACACCATAATTTAGCTTCTGTCTTAAGTACATTGTTGCATGGACTCAATATATTGAGGTCCAGATACACGACCCATGCAATCTAAGGATATATCTTTTTATATCTATTTTTTTACATACAGTTATGGATAATATCTTCAAACAGGACTCTATACACACAGATATGTACATGATGAGGACTTTTGAAGAGCTACATTGATTCTTTTGCCTGCCGCCGCCCCCCCAAGAACAAGGTGGCTGGATGCCATCAAAGCTGACACCAGCCAGAGCATAGAATAACTCAAAGTAGTAGTGCAAGACTGGAAGACAGGAAGAGACTTGGCCCATAGAATCACCAAGAATTGGCCATGACTGAATGGATACTTCATCATCACCCCCTCAAATAGAAAGAGATGTGTTCTTTTCTATTTGAATAAATGAGTGAACTAGTCTAGGCTTAAGATCTCTTGCTTCCTGTATTAGATTCAGTCCATGGTATGCAACAGGATGAGATTCCATCTGGTCATTACCTGTCAAGAACTGGTACCCAAGTCATATTATTTCCTTTTTCCATCCTTATCCTTTTTTTTTCCTTTTTGTGTTGTCTCTTTTTAGCTTGTCAGTCTAAGGCCAGAGACTGTCTCTATTGATTAGTCAGCTACTTTAAACCCACAAACTGATTCAGCTAACCCTCTGAAAAATAAAAACACATCACACAGCTTTAAAAGAATTAAATACATCATCTTTGGTATTACTTTATTATTTCTTCTGAGTCTATCTACATAAACATGGGAACTTTCTCATATCAGCTTTGAAACAAGTATTAGATCTCAGAAAGAGGTTTCCGCAAATTATTTTACCATCATTTCAGATAGACTGAATTTGTCTGAATTCTCATTTATATTAATATATTATTAGCACACTAATAAATATATTAATATAATTAATATGTGAGCGTGCCTGCCCTTTGGAATGATTTACCTGTGGAACTCCAGACTGCCCCCAACCTGCGCTCGTTTCGCTGGGACCTGAAAACCTGGCTTTTCGATCTATCTGGCCTGGACTGAGGGGGTTTTTAGTTTTAAGTTTTAACATTGTTTTATTGTTGGGCTATTATTAATTTAATTCTTTTTAATTCTATTTTTATCTTAATTTATATTGTCTTTTAAATATTGCCCTGTAAACCGCCCTGAGTCCTTCGGGAATAGGGAGGTATAGAAAACTAATTAAATAAATAAATAAATAAATAAATAAATAAATAAATAAATAAATAAATAAATAAATTTATATTAATTAATGGATAAAAGCTGTGTTGACCATCACTGGCCTGTTAAGCTTTTACACAGTGAAAAAAGAAAAAACATATTGGGAGATAATGTGTTTATGGGTCTTTCTTTCAGAGATACTGTATATGTTTATAATTAATGAGTTCTTAGTTTCCTCCCAAAATAAGTTTTGCTTTACTTTAACTTTACAATAGAATAAAGTTCTGTTTACTCTAAATACAAGTGTCTGTGTGTCTCTGTATGCATATGTATGTACATTTATGCATATGTGTGATGTATGTGTGTGTACATGTGCATGAGCATGCATCTTTGTGAGTGCACCTACACACGCACACACACACATACATATGCACACAGGCAGAAAGGTACACATAATAATTTTCTAGGATGGCTTCTTTCTCAGTAAAGGGAGATGGATAAACTCAAAGAAAATACAAAAGTTACAAAATTCACCTTCTGCTATGGAATAATATTTGCCAGAGCGAAACTGTTCAAAAATAAGATGTTCATGAATAAACTTTAGAATATGGTGCATATCTGAACAGAATTGTCAGGATTTTTTTTTATCATTGTTTCCCATTTAAGTACACAGCAGGCCTCAACTACATCTGAGCCCAATAAAGAATGAACAAGTGCTGTCATCTACTGTGACTTTATATCCATATTGTCGCTGTTTTGAAGATCATATGGAGTTGGCAGCACAGCATAAGTCAAAGATGATAGCAAATACCCTAAAGCCAGCATTACACTACTTCAACTGTTTCTAGACAACGTTAGAGGAATTTAATCTACTTGGGACACGCTACCGTTTTTCAGAACAAATCAAACCTTTGTTATGAACATAGCACCCACAGTGAGATACAGGTAAAAAACATTTTTTTGCTTTTTGTTTTTTGGGGTGTGTTTTTTAAAATGAAGCTAAAAGGAAAATAAATTAATGCAATATTGCAGCTGCAAAGAGAGGTGGATGGTGAACATAGAGGCATAAAATTGGGCAGGAAATTTCTTTGGATAGGATAGATAAAAATAAATAAAAATAATCTGGGATTCCCTATAGAGCAGGAGTGTCAAACTGCCGGCCCTCGGGCCGGACGCGTCATGAAGAAACCGCGCCCACCCCATTGCCGGCAATGGCGAAAAAGCTCCGATACATCGCACGATATCATGTGACATCATAAGTTTGACATGTCTGCTATAGAGAGCATTAAAAAGATCATATAGTTCAAGAACACTGCTAACTCTCACCATAAGAACATACAGTAAGTCCTCGACTTATGATCAAAATTGAGCCCAAAATTTCTGTTGCTAATCGAGACAGATGCTAAGTGAGTTTTGCCCCGTTTTACAACTTTTCTAGCCATGGTTGTTAAGTGAACCACTGCCGATGTTAACTGAGTTACACAGTCACTAAGTGAATCTGGCTTCTCTGTTGACTTTACTTGTCAGAAGGTCACAAAAGGGAATCACATGACCTGGGGGACAGTGCAAGTGCCATAAGTGCATTTCCAGTTGCCAAGTATTCAGATTTTGACTATATTGATGCTACAGTGGTCGCAAGTGTGAAAAACGGTCACAAATCACTTTTTTCAGTACCATTGTAACTTTGAACAGTCACTAAATGAATAGATGTAAATCGAGGATTACCTGTATACACTGGTGCAGGGGACTATTTTTGCAATTCCCCATCACAACAGCAGAAGGCAAGGCAATAGCATCAAACTCTAGCATCCATGGATTTCAAAACTATCTTTAAATGTAGAGTAGCATTCTTAGTACACTTTGATATTACAAGGAAACCATAATAAATATAGACTAAATGGCTTCAAGGAGACCCAGGTAAAGGTAACAACAGATGTATTGTAAAGATGTTAGGAACATATCTGGAGAACTGAGTTGGAAAATACTGTATTTCCTCAAGAGCCTTTTTTTTGCTTTGATAATGTCAAATGTCAAATGTCAGATCAGGATCTGATGACTATGTTCATTCAGTTATTAGTTTTTCACGAACTTTTGAAGAAATTGGGCAATTACATAAGAAAGTCGCACCTTTGAAAGCTTTTTCCTCAATGCTTCCTGGATGAGCCTCCCACAAGCCAAAAGCACTCAAAATAATTGCATTCTTTTTGTGTATTTTGGCAGATAGGCTGAAGCTTCACACCATTTTATTTCCACATGACACATGCATGACGATATCATTATGCAAATGATTCAAACCGCATGCTCACCACAGACCCCAAGACACAAACGTACATGAACAGGTAATGATAGGGTGGCAACGATACATGATGCATGCGACATCATGTATATATCACTGTGATCTGTACATGAGATCTCAATTTCAGAGCTAAGAGAACCCATTTGATTTTGTTCAGTGCAATTGACTTTATAACAACACAGAGAGAAAAAGCTGGCAGTGAACATACTGTGAAGGTCATTGCTAGTGTTTACCATATTTCTGAAGTTAATTATTATCCTGCACTACCAATTGTTGATTCTCCTCTCCTCTTTGGTCTCTTCACTCTCCAAAGGGAATAGCAAAAGGTTGAATGACTAAGTTTTTATTTTAATATTGATAAGTTAATATTCAGGAAAAAAAGGAGTTAGTCCAAGCGAATTTCGTTTCTACAGTTGTCAGTGGACAATCCCAGCAGGGTATATACTTGATTCTATGATATGAATGTGCATTCAATCTATGTATATGCATGTGTAGCAACAATGCCTTTTTATATCACTACACAATGACATTTGGTGAAAACATCAGCCAGAATAACAGAATTACAAAGTTGGAAGGGACCTTGGAGGTTTAATCCAACCCCCCACTCTGGCAGGAAACTCTATAATGTTTCAGACAAATGGTTGTCCAATCTCTTCTTAAAAACCTTCAGTGCTGGAGCACCCACAACTTCTGGAGGCAAGCCGTTCCACTGATTAATTGTTCTAACTGTCAGGAAATTCCTCCTTAATTCCAGGTTGTTTCTCTCCTTGATTAGTTTTGATATATTGCTTCTTCTCTTGCTTTAGGTGCTTTGGAGAAGCAGCCAGGAGATATTACTCTGATGTTATATTGCATCCACAAAGAGATTCACCAGCATACTTCTATAAAGCGTGGTGGATAGGTAGGCAAGGTTTCAAAAACCTAATGTTGAGATATCATACCACTATTCGTATATTTAAGGCAATTACTTTGCAAAGGGGTATTCACTATCTTTGCTAGAACTTTGCTATCACAGTTTTGAGTACAGTCCTTGGGGATCCATTCCTGCTTCACCCAAATCTTTCTTGTATCAAGGCGGTAGGAAAAGTCTCCACATGCCTATTGCAACATGCAATCAGTCCTTATATTAAGAACTTAAATTAAATTGTCCACAATTGTCCATTCCATCTGCTAATATAAGTAGTCCTGAACTTACAACAGTTTGTTTAGTGACAGATCAAAGTTACAAGGGCACCGAAAAAAGTGAATTATGACTGTTTTTCAGACTTACGACTATTGTAGCATCTCCATAGAAATGTGATCAAAGTTCAAATGTTTGGCAACTGACTCATATTTATGATGGTTGTAGTGTCCCAGTGTCTTGTGATAATTTTTTGCGACCTTCTGACAAGCAAACCCAATGGGGAAAACAGATTCACTCAACAAATGTGTTACTAACTTAACAACTGCACTGATTCATTTAACAGTGGCAAGACAGAAATAGCAATAGACTTTATGTCGCTTTACAGCCCTCTCTAAGAGGTTTACAGAGTCAGCATATTGCCCCCAAACAATCTGGGTCCTCATTTTACCAACCTTGGAAGGATGGAAGGCTGAGTTAAACTTGAGTAGGTGAGAATTGAACTGCTGGCGGTTGGCAGAGTTAGCCTGCAATACTGCATTCTAACCACTTTGCCACCACGGGTCATAGAAAAGTCATACAATTGGGCAAAAGTCACTTAATAACTGTCTCACTTGGCAACTGAAATTTTGGGTTCAATTGTGGTCATAAGTTGAGAATTATTTGTAACGGTAGGTTTATTTTCTGTGAAACATTTGTATATATGTTCCCATTTTCTCTGTTCAAAACACAAGTGCCTCCAAATGTAGAAAACAGTGTTTCTCAACTTTGGCAACTTTAAGATGAGTGGACTTCAATTCCCAGAATTGAAGCTGGCTGGGGAATTCTGGGAATTGACGTCCACTAGTCTTAAAGTTGCCAAGGTTAAGAAACACTTGTAAGAAGAGTGAGGAAAACAGGGATGAACTAACATCAAAATCATTACCACTTTATTATCCCAAATGATGATACAGTCAACTAAGGGTGATAAGAAGTAAAATCATACAAACTTTTTCTTTTTCTTTTGGAGGCACTACAGGCCCAGAAGAGCATTGCTTTCTTTTATTTATTCCTTTCAAAAGTAAATTTATTTTTACCATATTTATCATGTTCTTTTTCTTAGAAATCAGAACTGCACACATTAAGGCCAGTACATCTTGACCTGGACCACAGAGAGGGCCATAAACAGCCTTTGAATACATTGCCAGAAGCTGCCTTTCAAAAAAAAAAGGGGGGGCGGAGAGACAAAAACTACTTATTAAAATCAAACCATAAAATTGAAGATTGCAATAGAACGGTTACCTCTCTCCACTTATGAGATAGTTTTCTCATTCTGTCCCATCAACAATTACATTTTTTTTTACAATAGAAGATAGGAAAGGGGGCATTTATTAGCTGTGTTAGCATAAGAATAGGTGATGATGATAAGGGATTACTTGACAGCACTTAACTGTGACATGAAACCTTGAATATTATCTGAAAGCTACAGCTGCTTCAAAATGCAGCAATGCAGGCATCTTCTCACATCAAAGCAGGTGACATCACATCACTACACATCCTCCTCATGACCTGTTTTCCTTGTTACCTTCTGGGAGGAGGCTTCATGGTATCCATAGCAGAACATCCAGATTCAGTCACAGTTTTGTGCCATATAGTATTATATTAACCTTGCTTCCTCTTTCCATTATGTATTCAAGATGGACAGTGATTGATATTTATATGTTACTTATATGCAGTGGTGGGATTCAAATACCGTATGTGAACAACTGGTTCTCTGTGTGGATGCTACTTCCGGAAAATTTTTCTGGGCCTGGGCAACCAAAATTTAGCTAACGGTTCTGTCGAACTGGTGCGAACTGGCTGAATCCCACCACTGCTTATATATAATGGTGTAGGTCTATAAATATGTTGTATATAGTATGTTTAAATGTGAGTTATGTATGTGTACACTTTGAGAGCAAGCAACTACATTTCATTTTTAATGCATGCCATTGTGCCCACAGTAAAAAAAATGACAATAAAAGTTATCTATTTATCTATCTGTCTTTCTGTCTGTCTGTCTATCCACCCACCCACCCACCCATCCTTCCTTCCTTCCTTCCATCCATCCATCCATCCATCCATCCATCCATCTATCTATCTATCTATCTATCTATCTATCTATCTATCTATCTATCTATCTATCTATCTATTTATGTTCCAGTTTCAATTTGGCTTCCCAGTATCATTCAAGTTTCTATAAAGACTTTTGTGGCATAGGTTACTGGTTATTTGAGCGATGGATGTTTCTAACTGCTTCTTCTGTCTGGTACTGATGGACAGAAAAGATGAAGGTCCCTTTGGTCAATTGTCATCCTGCAGGACTGAAGAAGTGTGTTTTCTTTGTTGTAGTACCTGTTTCTGCATCCCCAGAAATATGCAATGCTCCTACCTTTCAAATGTTTTAAAAGTCTCTTAAGACTTCTAGAAGTTGCAAAGAATATCGTAATCACCAGGAGCTCTACAAATATCTTACCTCTAGCCTGAGAAGAAAGGTGTTTCTTAAGACTTATCTTTCTTCCCAGGCTAGAGGTAGAGTAATTTTAGAGCCACTGGTGATTTTCTTCTTGAATATTATTTATGTACAGGTAGTCCTCGATGTATGACTGCAACTGAGCCCCAAATTTCTGTTGCTAAGTAAGATATTTGTTAAGTGAATTTTGCCCCATTTTATTACCTTTTTGCCATATTGGTTAAGCAAAACACTGAAGTCATTAAGCTGGTAACATGGTTGTTAAGTGAATTGGGCTTCCCCACTGAATTCGCTTGTCAGAAAGTTGCAAAAGGGGATCACGTGACCCTGGGACACTCCAACCATCATGAGCCAGTTACCAATCATCTGAAATTTGATCAGGGGGATGCCATAATGTTGTAACTTTGAATGGTCACTAAATGAACAGTCATAAGTCAAGGATTACCTGTACTTTTGTCTGACCAATCTGGTTCCTTTAAAAAAAAAGTATTCTTTAAAACATTGTAAGCTACCTTGTGTATTTTTGGAGTTGGGCAGCCTCAAAAATCTAATGAATAAACAAAATAACCCCAGATAACGTGTCTAATGTTGCTTAACCACAACCTCAGCTTTGTATGCAGCTCGATGAATTTTTCCTTGCTTCGCCTTCAGTAAAAGGAGAGCATTAAGCAACCTGCAACCCCTGAAGCTGCTCTTCTCTCTCTCTCTCTCTCTCTCTTTCTCTTTATGTGTGTGTGTATATAGTTCTACGCGGGGGAAAAACCCGAATGACCAAAGATAGATATATATATTGCAGAAGCTTTTGTATGCATGCAGGTGAAAGAAGATGCTGTCTGAAAAATAAACTATTCAGTTAAACTTGTTTTGATTCTTGGCTTTTCTATCAGAGGTTTGTGCATAATACTCATATTTCAAGGCTTGTTTCAAGGAAACAATCATGTATGGAGTATATACTATATATTGTGTCAATTCACTTGGGTTTCATTCAAAATTACACCCCAGTGGCTGCAAGAAGCATAAAATTGAATTGTCCTATTAACACTTTTGAGCATAGATGAGAGCCTAGACACTAATGCTGAAATCATTTTAGGTTCAGCCTAGGCAAACTCCTATCCTAAGATGATGTGCACGTGCTGTGAAACTAGCTTGGAAATCTGTGCGAAATCCTTCTGAAAGAAAGTGTCGAGGCACACAACATAAAATATTCCCCAAACCAAATGTGGATCAACTTTAAAAGAACAGAACAATCAAGAAAAAAAATACAGGATATGACAACAAGCAGCTGCAAAA
The DNA here is from genome assembly GCF_947247035.1 of Vipera ursinii. Lineage (NCBI taxonomy): Eukaryota > Metazoa > Chordata > Lepidosauria > Squamata > Viperidae > Vipera > Vipera ursinii. The sequence goes on along the minus strand of NC_139512.1, from coordinate 142,032,165 downwards.
AGTTGGAACAAACCACTGCAATAGCTTATTGATCAAGAAATAAGTGTATTTAAAAGGACATAAGAAATCAAATGGACCTATGATGGGTAATTATATTCCAAATGGAGTTTTTCTCCAAATAATCAAGATTTTAAACAATAGGATCTCTGTCCCTTTCATAACCAACCTGCCTGAGTGGATCTGAATGTCTTTTATGAAACCTGGAAACACTTACAGCATTAATTCATTGTTGGAATTATTGCAGCATTTTTCTTTTAATTTCTGGAATAGGCTTCTGAAGGTTCTTTTGCTGCCTAAATGGTTTTGTAGCCTGACTTCTATATTTATCCTTAATCTTTGGCACACAGTAACAGAGTGATTACACTTGTCAGGGCCAAGAAAACTCATTGGGGTCATTGTAGACATCAAAAGTTACTAAGTCACTTTTTTACCTGTGTACCCAAGTATAATGAAACAAATTTTTATGGCCCTTGTATAACATTCTTATCTCATTACCTAAAGACTAATCTTATTAATCGCAAGTGACTATTCAAATAACCAACAGTTATCTTCATTTAGAGTTTATGATTTTTTTAACAATATAACATATTCAGTCATTTATAATCAGTCAATGAATTATTGAAAAAAACTTTAGCTTCTATGATGTTTGCAAATCCCCTTTGTGCTTTGTATTCCACTTTTTAATCCTTTTAATCTCTCCCCCCTCACTTATCTTCTCTTTAAAATGTTTAGTAAAAATACAGTCTATAAAGACTAACCTTATATATCACAAGCAATTGTGCCAATGGCAAGTTTAACTGAAGCTACCAGAATCTGGGGCTGCAGAAATCTAGCTAACCACTAGGTAGCAACAAAGAAGTAATATTAAATGTATCTCTCTGCTGCCATCTAGTGACTCTCTATGTATTTTCATGACAATCTGATGGTTCTATAAATTTATTAAATTTATCAAATTTGTATAGCTACCCATCTCATAAGTTGGTATTCTGTGTGGCATACAACAGTGAAATAATCATTATAAAATATAAATTTATAAATATAATACAATATAAAACAAAAATAAATTTAAACAAGAACTATTAAAACTGAAATATATTGAAAAGTATGACATACAAACTATGAGAATGGAGAGAGTGAATATGTCAATAGTGGAGCCATCTTAAGATGTTATCAGTTTCCTGGAACATGGTAAAATAACCAGGTCTTGAGGGTTTTCTGTAAGATCAGCAGACATGGAGCTAATCCACTTCAACCTCATCAAGCAGAGAAGATCTGCTTCCTTTGATTCAACAAATGTAAGCCTCTGGCAGGTGGTACGTGCAGGATGCCTTTTCTGCCAGATCTAATGAAACGAGCTGATGTAATCAGAGAGAGGCAGATTCTCAGATCCTCAGATAACCCAGTCCCATTCCATGAAGGCCTTTAAAATTTAAAACCAGCAGCTTGAATTGGATCTGGAAACAAACTATCAACTGATGAATCTTGCAAAACAGTGGTGAGACTTGAGCTGTTCTGAAAGCACACAGAACTGCCCACGCCACTGCATTTTGTGTTAGCTAAAGCAAGGGTTCCCAACTGGGAGTGCAAGACGATATTCCAGGGGGTGCGAAAACTTGGGTTTCCAAAATTATAGTGTTGTTGAAAGAAAAGTCTTCATCAGGGTCCAGTCCAAGCAGGGAATAAACAAAATGGAGACTGTTTTAGAAAGAAGGTTGTGGTTTATTAAAGAGCAGACAGCAATGTGACTCTGGGAAAGCTGACCACATGTAGCTGGGAGTGGTGGGTTTTTATACCTTCTGGGCTTTTGAGGTTGTTTCCTGTTCCTGTTTGAGGTTTTGAATTTTCCATGTCATGTACTTTGACCTGAGTCTGAGTGTGCCCTTTTGGTATTGGTGGGTTAATCCTATTATGTCCCCAAAGGTCATGTCTTTTAGAGTTTGGGTGGCATATGTAGATTATAGAGGTCTTTGTCTTTCTAATCTCATCAGCTTCTAGCTTCTTGGCTCCAACGTTCCTGAATGGATTATGACATCTGCATTTCTAAAAGCTGGTTTCTGCTGAGTTTCTGCTTGGGGCTATTAAGAAAAACTGGGCTTGCTTTTCTGCCTTTAAGATCCTTTGTGGAAATATATTGTCTTTTTAATATTCCCCAAAATATTTCTTTCTCTAGATTCTTCTCACAGTGTATATGCATAATTCATTGCCATTGTTTTGAACTTTTGTAAGGGGTGTGAGAATATATCAGAAGCGTTCTACAGGTGCAGGGTATAGAAAAGGTTGGGAGCCGTTGCGCTAAAGCTTCTGGATACTCTTCCAGCTCAGCTGCATGTAGTAAGACTGACTGTTATATATTTCAAGCAGGATGTAAGACATTATACTCTGGTGTACAGTTAATGCCAAAATACAAGTGCCCAAACCTCTCCTGGAACACATAGACACAGACACATCACACACACACACACACACGGTGTTGTGTCTGTAGCTAAATTGCAAAAAGGGTTTCTTTGAAGCGGGAAGTTTGGGTGCATTCATTGGTTAATGTTTTAACGGCGGGAAATTCCAGGCTGCGGATTGGATACAGTTCAAACGGCTGGAGTATATAAGCCGGAGTTATTCTGACAGTTGACAGTTGACATATGTGTATTAATAAACTTCTTACTGTTAAACCTCTCTGAGTCATTCGTCTGCCTGAACCCAACAAGTGGCGACGAAGGTGGGATTCGCAGCAGACTAGAGATGGTTCGGCGACTAACAGCTGAGCGTAAGGCGGTAAAATTAAAGAATACACAGTCAACCGTTGGCGGCCGCGGCGGAAAGTAACTAAACCTCCGAATGGCGCAACTAGGCTCTTTGAAAGAGTTTGATCCAAACTACCCAGAGGATTGGGAGGAATATGTTGGACAGGTCGAAGGGTTTTTGCTCGTAAATGGCATAACCGACGACCGGAAGAAGGCTGCTGCCTTATTGACAATTAGTGGCACACCCGTGTACCGGGTTGCCGTTGGACTCTGTCAACCTATGCCAGTATCTAGCATCTCGTACGCCGATTTACTGGCCAAATTAAAAGTACACTTTACGCCGAAAAGATCAGAGCTCTTTTGGCGACGCATTTTTGAAAAGCGCAATCAAAGACCGGGCGAATCTATCACAAAGTTCGTCGCTGCAGTCCGAGAAGCAGCATTGCGCTGTAAATATGATAACTTAGAAATTAGGATTCGTGACAGAGTGGTGCTGGGCTTGCGGGACAAACAGCTACAGAATCGTATTATCGCTAAGCCCACCGGCGACTTACAGGAAGTCCTAGATGAACTGCTAACCTATGAGTCAACTGGGAATCGCGACCCCCCCCACAATAGCACAGCTGCAGCAGCCGAAATAAACCAAGAAAGCCTTGTGGACAGCGGGGTGGAGGACCAACAATGGGAAGCCAACATAGCCAAAGTCACCCGAAGGTTTGGCAAAATGGCGGCGAGACCCCCTCGAAATGACGGACCCGAACCGGGACGCCGAGTTCAAACAACTGCACCGCAACGACAACCAAGAGACTACCAGTCTAGACCACGCGACAATGAAAGCAGATGTGGAAGCTGCGGGGGCAACCACCCTAGAGCAACATGCAGATTCCGCTCTGCCAAATGCAGAATGTGCGGAAAGACTGGCCACATTCAGGCCATTTGCAGAGGTCGTCCCCGAGACAATCGCCTTCACGAAATTGACGTTTGGGCTGAAGGTAAGGTAACCCTTAAATATAGTGGCACTGAGACCCCCAGACCTCTGGCACATTACCCCAACCGCGGGGAGGTGGCGCGAGTCAACCACATAGGGAAATCCAAAATACACCACATCCTGAGGCCTAAACTAAAAATCGTAGTACAATTGCAAGGAATCCCTTGCAAAATGGAAGTTGATTCTGGGGCCTCAGTGTCCATAATTTCCAGTGAGACCCTTAAACAAATTGAACTTAAAAGTGGACGTAAAATTCCACTTAGTTCAACCAAAATTCAATTGGCAGATTTTCAAAAAACCCCAATAAATATTAAGGGGAAGGTTACCCTTAAAGTTAAATATAAAGGGTTTAATGGCTTCTTAGACTTATTAGTCACAGAAGGCCATAGAACTAGTTTAATTGGCCTTAACTGGTTTCCAGCCCTGGGAATTTGGGTCGGGGGAATAAACACCATTAATAATAATAAGACCCTCAAATCTGTCTGCGATGAATTCGCAGACATATTTGATGGGTCTTTAGGTAAATATAAAGGGCCCCCAATAAATTTTAATCTAGACCCAGCAGTTAAACCCATTAGGCTTAAGGCCCGACGGGTGCCTTTCGCCCTTAAGCAAAAAATCGAGGCCGAGCTCGATAAGCTTGTAGGCCAAGGCATCTTAGAACCAGTCGAGGGTGGTTTGTGGGAAACACCAATCGTCACACCCCTTAAACCTAATGGGGATGTGAGGATTTGTGCTGATTACAAAGCCACCCTGAACCTCGGAATGAAAAAACATACTTACCCGGTCCCGACGGTGAAACAGGTCCTCGCCACGATCCATGACGGCGCCATATTTGCCAAGCTTGACTTGGCACAGGCGTATTTGCAACTTACTGTTTCCAGGGACAGGCCAGCAGTACCTGTACAACAACAACAGCTAGATCAACAACAACCACAACAGCCACATCAGCTTCAGCAATCAGTGAGTAGAGATTCTGCGGAGCCAGTAACCCCAAATTCTAGGCCCATAACAATCAGCCAGTCATTCAACAATGATGTAAGTTGCAAGTCCAATAGATACCCATCTAGGGCCCATAAGCCGCCTAAATATTTAAGAGATTACGTCAACAAATAACATCAACTGGGTGGGAAGGGGTGTTGTGTCTGTAGCTAAATTGCAAAAAGGGTTTCTTTGAAGCGGGAAGTTCGGGTGCATTCATTGGTTAATGTTTTAACGGCGGGAAATTCCGGGCTGCGGATTGGATACAGTTCAAACGGCTGGAGTATATAAGCCGGAGTTATTCTGACAGTTGACAGTGGACATATGTGTATTAATAAACTTCTTACTGTTAAACCTCTCTGAGTCATTCGTCTGCCTGAACCCAACACACACACACATTGAAAACTCCAAGACATTCTGATAAAATTGCATGTCTGTCTGTGATACGTCCGTTAGGAGGATGCAACATTCCATAATGGTCTGTGGGCCCAGAGACGATTGTCGCTCTTTTTGCTAAGCAAAAACAGGGGAGATGGATCAGGACATACAAAGCTATAGTCAAGACTAGGGATAGAGATAGCCAGGGCTTTTTTTCTCATAGAACACTCAGAATGGAGTTCCGGCACCTTTTTTGGATGGAATCTTGTAGGATAGGCAAGGCAGGTTATATGACATGTGTGAGTTCCGGCACCTTTTTCTTTTACAAAAAAAGCACTGAGGATAGCCATAGTTCCACTAGATTCCTGCAGAGTGGATTGGAAGATTTAAGACAAAAGCAAGCAGTTCTTCACATGGTACAATCATTCATCAGTGGAATTAACTGGTCTGCCAGAGTGATGTCTACTACCTTGATTTAGAAGGGATTAGATAAAGGCAGGGAGGATAAGTCTTTCAATTATTGGTCTTGAGAGTTAGTTATGCCTCTGGCTTGGGGACAGCAAGTCTCCCATACCAGTTGCAACAACAACAGAGGATACGTGGAGAGGGTGAGTCCCAGAGGACCACTGTGAGAAGCAAAATGCTAAATTGAGCTTTGTCCTGGTCCAGGATTTTGTGGTTTGGGACTTTGGTGAGTTTAACAAAACTACTTTCAGCCCAGAACAGAACTTTCCATCAAAAACTTGTACTCTGTTAGAGGAGAATTGTTCCCAAGAGAAGGAATAAGGAACCCTTTTATAAATAAATAATCATATTTTAAATCAATTTCTACCAATTCAGTGAAAGGAGATTGAACAGAGAGATGCTTCTGTGTGAGGCATTTGCAAACAGAAAGTTATACAGGAAATATCTTGTCCAATTTTTTATATCTGAAAATAGCTTTAAAGGGTCTTTTTCTGCCAAGGAATCTTTGCTGAGTTCTTGGTTTAGAGTATTTCCTCTTTCTTTCTTTCTTTCTTTCTTTCTTTCTTTCTTTCTTTCTTTCTTTCTTTCTTTCTTTCTTTCTTTCTTTCTTTCTTTCTTTCTTTTTTTCAGCAAGACAGATCTTGTTCTTCAAAAAAATCTATAGATGAGAAGCAAAAGAATAACTGCTGTTGCTGCTACAACTGGGAAAAATTCTGCATTTACTACACAAGGGACTTCCTATAGGAATATACTTCAACTGGCCTCAGTTCTTGGCACAGTTCTAGACTTATTGCAGAAACCCATGCTCTGCTCCAAATTGAAAACAAGGCAAGATACGTCTTACCAATGCTGGATCTATAGCTGTTTTACGCTCACATATACTATAGTAGAAGTTGGATACTTGAAACACAAATGCAGTCAGCATCACTGGGAACCTGGGTCTTATTGGAAAATAAGTATAAAATAGTCCTTGGTTGAGTTCTCAAAAGCTTTCCTAACACAATATGTTTCTCCTTGGGATTCCTTCTGGAAAGATTTCCTGTATATCGGAAAATGCCAGGGTTAGATAAATGTGAAAGTGTAGATGGATAGTTAAAGAAGGTTCGCTGCTGGTTTGTACCAAGGGAAGTTTTCTCAGAGATAGATGTGGCTTTATCGTCATAGGTATTCCACCATAGGAATAAAGCCCTCCCACAGAGCGGAGTGGTTCTCTCCCCTCCTCCCTTTCCCCAAACGAATTGGCCCTCCATCATTGCTTACTCATAAACCATGGAGGTTGCCAAAACGGCAAGCTAGTTTTATGTCCGAACTGTTTTTAAGTTCTTTTCACCTTTGGAATGTGAAAAAAATAGTCAACAGGTTAGGTTGAATAAGGGTTGTAACTCACTGGGCAGCATCAGTACTAGCAAACTTTAACCTATTCAGGGGTGCAGTGTGAAAAGAGGGTTTGATTTTCAAGAAAAGAGTCTTCCCATGAAAAATCCAGGTTTTGAGCCTGTTGGCATTTTACCCCAGAAAAGGAAGATAATAGTGATTTGTGTACAAGTTTTCTCAGCTTCTACTCTTATATTGAAGATATTTTAATTATTGTGACCTACCAATAGCCTGAGAGACTTGTATCAGATACTCCACTAGAAGCTAGGGAAAAATGCATGTAAACGTTCAGAGGAAAGTAGGCATTAGGCATTTCTCATTTAAAAGTAGAAATTTTCTTTTAAAATGGAAGTATTTACACACACACACACACACACATACTCACACAATGTATGCTTGTGGGTGTCCTATATGATACAGACTCTAATACTTTACAGGCCCAGCTAAATGCCTTAAAATGGAGATTTAAAGCTTCTCAGTCTTCCTGTTCCTAGCTTTCAAAGAGGAATTAAAACATTTTATTATGTTATAAGGAATGTCCCAGGAATGAGATGGCATTCTCAAATGAACACTTCCATCATGCTTTATAAAGCTAGGAACTTGCCATGATCATCTGGCACACATGCAGCTGGAAAAAATGAGAGACAACCATATTTCATGTTCACTTCTCTCCCCCCCCCACACACAAATGGGCACAACAGGGAGGCTTTCGACACTGTAAAAATAGTATATAGCAGAATAGTTTTGTGTGTTTTTTTTCCGGATGACACTTGCACAGAGTTTGTTGTGCTGTATTCATAATGGCTAAAGTGAGCTCAGAATTTGGCTGAAATGCTCACCAGCATCTATTAGACAGGATACTATGGGTCTTGCTTCATCTTTTCCAAGGTGATTTTTTTTCGCCTACTGAACAAGGGATGAGTTTGTTCTGTGGAAGCTGAGTCACATTCTGAGCTATGTTCCTGTTTCAAGCTGAGTCAGAAATTTAGCTGCTCAAAGATGCTTTTTTCCAAAGGCAACTGGACTTTGTTTTTCCTCGAAGACATTTTACTTTTCATTCAAGAAGCTTCTACAATTCTGAAGAGGCTTCTTGGATAAGAAGTGAAACATCCTCAAGGAAAAACAAAGCCCAGTTGCCTTTGGAAAAAAGCATCTTTGGGACAGCCCTGGCCTGGATGACTGAGGATCTACTGTTTAACTTCTGTGTCCCAGTTGTTTGCTTGGTTTTGGTATCCTGTCATCTGGCTCTCTTGTAGTTCTTCACAGAAGAAGTAAGCCCCACCTTCAGATTGTAGCAACTAGGGGCTCATTTTTTTTTGAAACCCTCTTTTCCCACTCAATGAAACTACCCTATTTTAATGTAGATAATCACATGGTGCACTCAGTCACATGACTTCTCCCAAGGACCTTGTCTGAAAATTGTAGGATTTAGAGTATTACACCATGTAGATGGAACCAGAGTAGGAAACGAGGATTTTAGCTTTGTTTTGTTTTGCCTAACTATTGATTATATTTTGTGAATTCTATTCAGCAGCTGACTGGATCCTTTTTTCTTAATTTTAATTTGAACACATAAGAAGTAGGACTTAGCATCTGAGTTGTAGCCTTCCTGACATCACTTCTACAAATCTAGAATACTGATACATATTTCTCATAGTTGATCTGTCCATCTTTCCATTCCAGTTGTGTGCCCTTTTTATTTTTAGATGTTCCAAAGTTTTTTGTTCAACCATACTGGCTCATACACTTAATACAATAGAAATAAATGTAATAGACTTCTGAACGCCCCGTTTTCCCCCTTGCTAGGATGGTTGTCAATCCTCCTTTTAGAACTTCTCTTCCTTTTTCTCTTTCTTTCCCTCCCTCCTTCCCTCCCTCCCTTTTTTAGGAATTCCCAGATATCTTGGGCTATTTTTCCCATTAGCTTCTTATGACATGGAAACTATTTGTTGCAATTCTCAATCTCAGTCGTCCCCATTGAGATTTTCATTAATAATGGCATGCAATGTGGGAGGATGAAATACTTTTTTCCTCAAGTTTTGTCATTTCAAATACCATAATAAATCAATACAGAATTTGGCTTCCTGTCCAATAGTGTCATAGAGACCACACCTAGATTTTTCCACATCTAAATGAAATCTCACCCTGTTGCATCAGATCAAACATTCATTTGCTTCAGACTTTTAGCTTCAATGTGTAGCAACATTGAAAGTCCTTCAGTGGGAATAGATTGGGAATAAATCCTCCTGGAGAAAATCCATCTATATAGTTGCTTATAGTTGACACTGACCTAATGACACACAATCAATCAACTTTGCTATATAAAAACAAACAAACCCAGCCCTACCACTTTTTCTCCTCTTTTAGACCTATGTATGGTGCAAAACTAAGGGAAAATTATTTAAATTTAAATTATTAAAATTATCTTAACAGAACTGATATCATGGGATTATATAGGACCACAGCTTTAAAAAAAACTTCACAAGAAAATGCTTTTTTTCTGAGATGAAACTTATCACAAAAGTTTTTATTTTTCTTGCCTTAATTTTAGTCTCCCTCTCTCTGTATGTGTTTATGTGAGGGTGGGTGTGTCTGTCTGTCTATCTGTCTATCTGTCTGTCTATCTGTCTATTTTTCTGTCTGTCTGTCTGTCTGTCTGTCTGTCTGTCTGTCTGTCTGTCTGTCTGTCTATCTATCTATCTATCTATCTATCTATCTATCTATCTATCTATCTATCTATCTATCTATCTATCTAGTCTAATTTGTCTATCTGGAGTGACCATGGATGTGATTTTTTTTTTACTTTTTTGCCTATTGCTTTTAACAGGATGCTGCTCACCATAGATGCACTTCGAGTGGGGCAGCTATATAAATTGATCAAATTATACAGATGTAGATGTTCTGTTGATGTAGATGGATAGAGCTAGAGATAAAGATAACAAAGATATAGAGTTGAAAGAGATAGAGATAGATGCAATAAATGCTATAGATATACTGTATATGTAACTAAGTCTGATAATTAAATTAATTACAACTCTCTATTTCTAGCCATATAGATATATTTCTTCTTATATTTTTCTGTATTTTGGCTAGGAATATAATTCTTTCCCAGCATACAAAAAGACACATTTACACACATCACATATCTCAGAGGTTTCTTTCTTGTTCCTGCTCAGTGATGTTGTTTTAAAAACATAGGGTCAAAAATACAAAAGTAACTGAATACCTGTAATATGAAAATAAGAAACCTGTTGTTTCCTAGGCTGAGTGTCATTTAAGCTTTGTAAATCTTCCATAATACCATGAGGCTTGTCGGACTTGTTAGGCATTGTTAAATAACTCTCTTTCTTCTTCCAGATTTTCACCTGCAGAACATGATCTTCTGCATTGTGTTGTGTTGGCTGATGTGACTCTGAACACATCTTACATTACCAGCTCATACCTCAGTGACCTTTCCAACCTGATGTTTCTAATTATTCTCCAGATGGGACCATTATTCCCTTCTTCAGAAGACTAAAGCTGCCATTTGAGCTTGCAATAAATGACGTGAAATTTCAGACAGATGACTTGGCTGGTACCTGGTTACATCTTTCCCCTCTTCCTTGAAAGACCACATGACTTGTACACACTCTTCCTGTTTGCCAATGCCTTCCCGAAACCCTGCCCCTTTCTTTCCTTATTTGCAAACTGTAAAAGTTTCTTTTCCAGATTGTGAAATCCATTCATAGTTATCAGTAATATAATTCAAAACAAAAGGCCCTGATTTCCCAATATGAGTGGAAAGAACCTAGAGCTAGCTTTTGTGCTATGGAGAAGGAGAAAACATTGCCGTTTCTGAACTGTGAAATGATTGACATGACAGGTAAGAATAAATGGAATTATTGTTGAGGTCACTGAAGAATGAGGAAGCAGCAGAGGAGAAAGACCTTTCAAAGCCTGGTAGGAACCCACAGACTTTTTTACAAACATTAAGTGACCCCCACCCACCAAAAAAGCAAACAACAGGTAGCATTATTACAGGATTGATGCGCTAAGAATCTGAGAGGTCCACCAGTGTGTGCTTTTTTTAAGATGAGCCAAAATCTATTCCAATGGTCACAGATTGCTGTGATTCCCATGCTTAGGACACTCCAAGCAAATTCTCTTTCTTCACCTTCGGTAAATCTACATCACTAGAATGTAGATGAATTAATTCTGAGTGACTGAGGTTGGGAGTGAGCTCCTTGAAAACAACCAGACAAGAGAGAGACAGAGAGATTGATTAAGCTATTCCCTAGCTACAGTTTACTTGTAGCCATCCTTGTCCAACTTCCAAAACCTAGTTTCCTGACATCCCTGTAAAAAGAAAACGTTTTGCATGTTTCTAGTCATACTAGTGAGGGATGCGGTGGCTCAGTGGATTAGGACGCTGAGCTTGTCGATCAGAAGGTCGGCAGTTTGGTGGGTCGAATCCCGAGTGCCGCATAACAGAGTGAGCGCCTGTTACTCATCCCAGCTTCTGCCAACCTAGCAGTTCAAAAGCACGTAAAAATGCAAGTAGAAAAATAGGGACCACTACGGTGGGAAGGTAACAGCGTTCCTTGCACCTTTGGCGTCTAGTCATGCCGGCCACATGACCACGGAGACGTCCTCGGACAAGCGCTGGCTCTTCGGCTTTGAAACAGAGATGAGCACAGGCCCCTAGAGTCGGAAACGACTAGCACACATGTGCGGGGGAACCTTTACCTTTACCTAGTCATACTAGTAGAGGTTTTCTGGTGTAAACTTCCTATTTGATCTTGCTTTAGTTTGGAAGAGCCACTGGGATGAGCAGAAAGAATGATTTCAGAAGGACTGGGATTAACTTGGAAGGATCATTATGCTTCCTTTTTTTTCACTGTTTGGTAAGTATGCAGATGCTGCTATTGCCCAAAAAAATATCAATCAAATTAAGAAGAAATAGCTGCCTTTGCTGGGCCAGAATAAACCAAAAGCACAACCTCGGGGCAACTTTTACCTAACTCCTGATATTTTCAAAATCTCAATTTCCAGTTTTCTTTCAGAAAGCGCAAGCTGAATTTGGCAGGAAGAGAAACCATTTCATTCAGCACTGATCTGAGGACAATTCTCTTTACTGCACAAACCAGCAATGTGTAATCTAAGTTTTCATCAAACTGTGTAGCACTGTAGACCTTCTGTGTTTATAGGCCACAGCCTTTGAACTCCAAATCCTCAGGCAGTATTTTAGCCATTCTAAAATGGAGGACGCTTTGTCTTAATTTAATGTAGATGGTGCTCTTCTGCTCAAACACGTTTGACCCAACAAGCCTCTTTTTGGTCCAGTTCAGATATCTCTGTTCATTATTCTAGCCTAGTCTAGGCCTGAGACAAGTCCTGACACAATTGTGCCAAATCACCATATGTCAAAGGGGAGTACAGTATGTCGATAAAGATTCTCAGGCATCCAGGTAGAGTGATCTGGAAGATGAGTCATGGAAACTTAACTTTTTTTCTAGTTTGAAACATTTCGCTGCTTATTCATTACCTCAAATAAGTTTTGACTACTGGTGACTGTCTGAATTAGGCCCTGCAATTTTTTTTGACAAGGTTTTTCATAACTGGTTTCCTTGCTTCCTTCCCAGGACTGATAGAATGACTAACTCAAGGTCACCCAGATGACTTTGTGCTTAAGGCAGGACTAGAACTCATGGTCTCCCTGTGTCTAGCCCAATGCCTTAGCCACTGGACCAAAGTGACTCACAATAGCATATTAACTCAAAGAGTAGTCTGTACAATTTCTATGCAAACACTGAAATGTTATTTGCTATTAGAAATTAACTAACTCACCTTTTTATTACCACACATGAGAAGAAAAGGCCATCTTTTTGCAGTCTTGGGATTGATCGTAAATGGAAGGAAGAATAGAATTCTGAAGTCATCTCAGTAAATCTGCCATTGTTGAAGGTAGAGAAAAGCATTTGTTTAAGAAGCATGGTCTTTTCAAAATAAGTATTTACATTTTTATTGGGCTATAGTTTAATCAAAGGAAACTACAGCTCTTCAAGAGGAGAAAATAATGAAATCTCTTTTTTTCCACTGGGAAAAGGAGCATTTCCATACTGGACAAATAGGTTTCTAGTTTAGGAGTAGCATAAAAGTCCTAGGCTGTATATCACCCTCTAGCTATACAAGAACTCCTAATGTTGTTAGGTGGAGTTATAGTTCGAAGGAACTGTAAAATTAAAGTTAAGATTTCAACTCAAAAATCAGTGACTTGCAAATGGACATTCTTATATGGATTAAGCCATGATTTATGAAAGCTTTCCAGAACCTGGGGACCTCCAGAAAGGTTGTCATAATTTCTCAGCTAATGTGGTCATTGAGACAGTTGTAAGTCTAATGCACCTGAGGGGAAAAGAAAGGATGATTTATATAATCTGTCTTTTTTAGATTCACCATATTCACCTATAGTGCAGGCAGGCCTATTCACCCAAGAATGGACTTAGTGAAAGGCTACAACAACTCAAAATGTTCATTCAACCTGCACACTTGAAAATTAAACTGAGAACATAATAAGGTTTTAAAAAACCTTGTGAACCGCCCTGATTCCTACGGGAGAAGGGCGGTATATAAGTTTAATAAAATAAATAAATAAATAAATAAGAGTTTGCATTTAAGTTGCCTATTTTGCTATCCCTCTGAGGTTTGCACAGGACACTTCTACATAGTTATAAAAAGGTAGAAGCTTGATAAAATGGAAACTTTTGCAGGAAATGCATGTACATAAACCAACCTCTTAGTACTGAACCTAGAAAATATATGTGGACATCACTTGATTGAGGCAACCAGTTCTGAGCAGTCGGAATCTAGTTGACTACTAGAAGGTAGCAAAAGGATACAGAAAACTGTCATTTATTGCTTCCAGATGAATTTTTGTGGCCTTGGTCTGGTAGCCCTAATTTAGACACATTTCATTCTTCTATAAGGTGATAATTGATTACATGTTTCCTATTTAAAATTGCTTACAGATCTGCCAAAATTTGTGACGTAGTTCGTATGCTTATTGGTGTTACTCTATGAATACAGACATTCTTCATCAAGTTTTCACATTAAAAAGAAATGTGTGTGTGTGTGCATGTGTGTGTGTATACACACACATGCACACATATGTTTGCTTACCTGCCTCTCTGTGTGTATGTGTTTCTCTCTCTCTCATCTGTCTGTCTGTCTGTCTGTCTGTCTATCTATCTATCTATCTATCTATCTATCTATCTATCTATCTATCTATCTATCTATCTATCACCTGTCTTCATCTCTGCTCTGGATCCTGGATCATATGCTGTCACTCACATGCATGTACTTGGGAAAATTCTCATTTTTTAAAATCAAAATGTAAATCCTATAGATTGTGCAATATTTCTGAGCTGTGCGCTGACACTTTGGGGTCTGCTACACATGAAATTATTTTGCAGCACACCACTGCAAGCATTTTGCCAGTAAAGTTGTTTAGATTATTCACGGGCAAGCTGTAAATCCATAACTAGGACAACATCCTATTTGTATTCCAATGTAAATGATAGGGTGGGATACTGTACATCCTAGCAAGGCCTCTGTCATATGTATGTCATATGTATGTTAAATGCATGCCCTTGATGGCTCCTTCAGGGCTGGAAAAGGTATGATTGGCAAGGACTGGTCAAGTCCTTGTTGTATGGTTGATGCTGGAATTCTTGAAAGAAGCTTTGAAAAGGTTGAAGATTATCTGCAAACTGTGCCTACTTCCATCTGGGATCCCACAGGATGTTGTCTTCTTTTCAGTACTATTGAACATCTATACGATGTTACTGTGGGTGATTCATTCATCACTTCAGAGCAAGTTTGCTGGATTATATTGATGATACTGCATGTGCCATCTCTGATCACTCAGGGGATGCTAGTGAAGATTTGATCCAGTATCTGGAAATTGTTAAGGATCAGAAGGGATAAAATAGACTGAAATTGAATCCTAGCAAGATGGAAATGCTGTTTAGCAGAGAAGATCTCTGCTGGCTCTGATGTTACTTCCTTGTGGAAAAAACCTGCTCCAGAAAAAGAAAACCTTTGTCTAAATTCAGCTGGTACACCAACTGCAGTCCTAACTAGAATGGAAACATATTGCAATGATAATTTGTGCTCTTATCCCTACCTGCCTAGACTACAACAATATACTCTGCATAAGCCTGCCTTGAAAACTACTTGGCAACTGCAACTTATAAGGAATTCAAGAACCAGCTGGATGGCAAGTGTGTATTGCCAGGATATGTTAGCGTGCTATTGCAAACCCTCATTGGTTTCCAAGAACTATGGTATAGTTCTTGGAAACCAATGAGGGTTTGCAATAGCAAAGTATTTAAAGTATTGGTTTTGACCTACAAAGCTCTTGGGATCTAGATCCTTGTAAGATCACCACCAGTCAAAATTGAACTATTAAATATATGCTTACTAGTAGGAGCTTCTTGTGGTTGCTGACTTTCACCAGGCCTAAAGATGCTGTTTTTCAGTAGTTACACTATTCTGTAGGACAGCCTCCCTCTGGAAGTTAGATTAGCCCATTCACTTTTAAATATGGAAGCTAGTTTAAATAGAGCTTTTCCAGACAACCTTTGGGGTAGATTCAGGAAAACACTTTTTTTTAATTGTTCCAAATTATTATTTCCTACCATGAATGTCCCAAAAATATTTTTTTAAAAGGCAGCTGGACTTTGTTTTTTCTTGAAGACATTTCACTTCTAATCCAAGAAGCTTCTTCAGTTCTTAGATAAGAAGCAAAAAGTCTTGAAGGAAAAATAAAGTCGAGCTGCTTTTTGAAAGGTTTGATATCAAAATGTAGTTGCCTATGAAAAAGCATTCAATCCATCTAAGTAACTAGTAGTTCATAATGCATCCATGGCAGGCATTTATTGAACTTAGCACTTGTATATTCTGATCATCTACACAGCCTAAGGCTATGAAAGTTCAAAGACAGTGACTGAATTAGTACACTTTTCAAATGTACTTAGTGTATGTGTGTGTGTGTGTGTGTGTGTGTATACAATAATCAGAAAAGAAGGTCCTTAAAACAAGTACATTATTACGCAATAATAATAAGCAGAATGGAACCTAGTTGTTTTATCTTTATGTAAACAGTGGTTTAAAAAGAGAATTTAGAGTTGGGGTTTTTGCTAAAAAAAAAGTTGGAATTGGTCTTTGGGTTTTGGGATGTAGTTCAAAAATGGCTATCTAACTGAGAATTGTATTGAATAGAAAGCCCACAAAATAACACCAGCTCAGGCTTCACTTTATTGGTGTAGCCTCCAGTTGTTAATACAAAAGGTTTTCAAGGAGGGAAGGAAAATCCTTGCTGTGTTTGCAGTTCACCCCTACATAATGCTTTCCAGGAAACACCCAAGAGACCATAGCAATTTCAGAACAGGCTTCTTTATTACTATCATACATAAGAAAACACTAACTTCAGATGAGCCTCAGATCCTGCTGCCTCAGCTACAAAGCTTTAAGTAAGAGAAAAACCCTAAGACTTCAGGAAGAAAGAGAAACAAAACTTGCACTTTCACATAAGTCTCTCTCTCACACACACACATACACACACACACACACACACAAACACACACACACATACACACACACAAACTTAACAGTATACACCAAGATCAAGTAGCAATATAAACACTGAAGCCCAAAGTATCAGAAACTATTAGGAGGCTAGGAATGGAATGGCCAATCAGATAGAGCACCTAGTCCAACCTAAGATGAGAAGGATTGCACCTGGTTATTATTTGGATGGAACAAAGACTATTGGGATATCCCTGAGGTGTAGGATAGACTAGGGATGTCTGTCTATCTGTCTGTCTGTCGATTCACCCATCCATCTATCCATACTGGAATAAGGCAATGACAAACTACTACTACATTATTACCAAGAAAACATATGGATGTGACTATGAAATCCTCAGGAGTCTAGCTCAATTTGAAGTATCTTCAGGAGGAGGCCAGTGGACTTAAAAAGAAAATATACTTCAGGTCTTTGTGTCACTGTAATTCATAGTCTTAATTACCTGAAATCATCTGGTAGAGAATGAAGGGGCACAGACAGACCCCCTAGGAGGTTAATGCATTTAATACCACATTTGCACATGCTGCATTGGTCACCAGCTTGCTTCTGGGTCCAATTCAAACCCCTTTATGGCATGGGCCCAGGGTATCTGAGTAGCCACCTTGCCCAATGGGATTAGCCCATCCCAGTTGTTCCAGAAGAAGGGGCCTGCTGCAGACCCCATCTGTCAAGGAATTTCACCTGGTGAAGAAGAAGAATATCCTTTTTTATTGTGGCCCTCACCCTGTGGAATATTCTACTACCAGAGGTGAGATTGGCTCCTGTCGTTCTGGCCTTCAGGAAGGGCCTTCAAATCTGGTTTTGGCAGGTGGCTTGGGGCTCCAATGAAAGTATTCTTCACTGGAGATGGTTGACAGGATAAGAAGATCTCACTCCCATGCCATTCATCTCTTTGGTTTTAGTTTGTATGTAACTCTTCTTTATTTTAATCTATCATCTATCTATCTATCTATCTATCTATCTATCTATCTATCTATCTATCTATCAACTGTCTCTATCATTATTTATTTATTTATTTATAAAACCTTTTAACCATCTATCTTCCTCGCGTAGGGTTTTTATCATTCGTAAGCTGCCCAGAGTCATCTTATAAATTTAACAAATGAACAAATATTGTATCTCTTAGGACAAATAAAAAGTGAAGAATTCCCTGACTTAAGCATTCAGTGTTTCCCAGTCGTCTCCCATTGAAATACCACCCTGATCCCATCCTAATTAATTTCTTCAACAAGATCAGCCTGGGGGAAATGCTGAGATGGATTATCTGGACCCCTTCCAGTCAGATTTCAGTCCCAGATATGAGATGGAAACAGCAGTGGTCATGCTTTTGATAACAATTCTGCTTATGCTTAGTCTTTTTAACATTTACACTTTGATTATTATTTTTAACGTGTCCATTTTAACTTCCTTAAACATGCTTTAATCTCATGTTGATATTATTTTATGATGTTGTTTGAAAAACTACCCAGAAACACTTAGGTGAGAGGGATGATGTGAACATTTGAGAAATAAAAAAATACATGTTTTAATAAAATAAGAATACAAATTCAATTTTCTGTGAATTTATCTAATCTTATATAGACATTTTATGGTTCTATGAAGCCCTACAGCACCTTATAGAACTAACACCAAAAATGATGTCCTTATCATCATGGGGGATTGGAATGCTAAAGAAGGAAGCCAAAAGATAACCGGAATAACAGGCAAGTTTGGCCTTGGAGTACAAAATGAAGCAGGGCACAGGCTGATAGAATTTTGTCAAGAGAATACAATGGTCATAGTAAACACTCTTTTCAAACAACCCAAGAGACGGCTCTACACATGGACATCACCAGACAGTCAACACAGAAATCAGATTGAGTATGTGCTTTGTAGCCAAAGATGGAGAAGCTCTATACAGTCAGTAAAAATAAGACCAGGAGCTGACTGTGGCTCAGACCATGAACTTCTTGTTGCAAAATTTAGGCTTAAACTGAAGAAAGTAGGGAAAAGCACTAGGCCACTCAGGTATGAATTAAATCATATCCCTGATGAATATACAGTAGAGGTGACAAATAGATTTAAGAAATTAGATCTGATAGAGCGAGTGCCTGAAGAACTATGAACAGAGGTTCGCAACATTGTACAAGAAGTAGCAACTAAAACCATCCCAAAGAAAAAGAAATGCAAGAAAACAAAATGGCTATCTGAGGAAACTTTGCAAATAGCTGAGGACAGGAGGGAAGTGAAAGGCAAGGGAGAAAGAGAAAGATACACGCAATTGAATGCAGAATTCCAGAGAATAGCTAGAAGAGATAAGAATGCCTTCTTAAATGAACAGTGCAAAGAAATAGAAGAAAACAATCGAATAGGGAGGACTAGAGATCTCTTCAAGAAAATTGGAGAGATGAAGGGAATGTTTAATGCAAAAATGGGCATGATAAAGGACCAAAATGGCAGGGACCTAACAGAGGCAGAAGAGATTAAGAAGACGTGGCAAAATTACACAGAAGAACTATGCAAGAACGAGCTTAATGTCCCACAATGAGGTGGTCACGGAACTTGAGCCAGACATCCTAGAATGTAAAGTGAAATGGGCCTTAGGAGAGCTGAGCAACAACAAAGCTAGTGGAGGTGACAGTATTCCAGCTGAGCTATTCAAAATCTTAAAAAACGATGCAGTAAAAGTGCTACGCTCAATTTGCCAGTAAATTTGGAAAACTGAACAGTGGCCACAGGATTGGAAAAGATCAGTTTACATTCCAATTCCAAAGAAAGGCAGTGCCAAAGAATGTTCAAACTATCACACCATTGCACTCATTTCACATGGTAGTAAAGTTATGCTTAAAATCCTACAAGCTAGACTCCAGCAGTATGTGGATCGAGAACTACGAGAAGTACAGGCAGGATTTCAAACAGGCAGAGGAACTAGAGATCAAATTGCCAACATACGCTGGATCATGGAGAAAGCTAGGGAGTTCCAGAAAAAACATCTACTTCTGCTTCATTGATTATGCTAAAGGCTGTACAATGTCACCCTGCCTGTTTAACTTATATGCAGAGCACATCATGAGAAAGGCAGGGCTAGATGAATCAAAAGTTGGAATTAAGATTGCTGGGAGAAATATCAACAACCTAAGTTATGCAGATGATACCACTCTAATGGCAGAAATTGAAGAGGAACTAAAGAGCCTCTTGTTGCAAGTGAAGAAGGAAAGTGCAAAAGTTGGGTTGAAATTAAACATTAAGAAAACCAAGATCATGGCATCTGGCCCTCTCAGTTCCTGGCAAATAGATGGGGAAGAAATGGAGGTAGTGACAGATTTTATTTTCCTGGGTTCCAAGATCACCGCAGATGGGGATTGCAGCCAAGAAATTAAAAGACACTTGCTCCTGGGGAGGAAAGCAATGGCAAATCTAGACAGCACACTAAAAAGCAGAGACATCACCCTGTCAACAAAAGTGCGTATAGTCAAGGCTATGGTCTTCTCAGTTGCAATGTATGGCTGTGAAAGTTGGACCATAAGAAAGGCTGAGTGCCAAAGAATTGAAGCCATTGAACTCTGGTGCTGGAGAAGACTCCTGCGAGTCCCTTGGACTGAAAGGTGATCAAACTGGTCAGTCCTAGAGGAGATCAACCCTGACTGCTCTTTAGAAGGCCAGATCCTGAAGTTGAAACTCAAATACTTTGGCCACCTAATGAGAATGAAGGCTCCCTGGAGAAGAGCCTAATGCTGAGAAAGGTTGAGGGCAAGAGAAGAAGGTGACGACAGAGAATGAGGTGGCTGGATGGAGTCACTGAAGTAGTAGGCATGAACCTAAATGGACTCCAGAAGATGGTAGAGGACAGGAAGGTCTGGAGGAACGTTGTTCATGGGGTTGCGATGGGTCGGACATGACATCACAACTAACAACAACAAAATATAGACATTTTTCAGATATTATGCTGATATTTCTCTGAAGAAGTACCTTTTTTGTACAAATGGATTAATTTTCCTGAGCAAGTTTAACTCAGCTGCACATTACACACACATGCACGCACACACACACACACTTCAAGAAGCTTGAAATAGCTATATCAGTCTCCCTTTAATTCTTTGTCAGCATTCCAAATTTATTTAATACAAACAATTGTCGCAGTTGCGACTGCTTCCTGTGGATGGCCCTAGTTTGGGCTGATACAGGCAAAAGATTTTGCCTATATTTGGGTTGACGAGGTGCTCAAAACACTCAAGATATATGTATATATATAAAAACACCTAGCTCTTCCCTGAAGTTGTAGTTCAGACTTACATGTTGGATGCTTGACTAATAATGGTAATAATGCATTGTATGTATTTCAAAGGAAATTAGGGTAACCTGATTTTTATTATTCCCTGTGGTCCAACAATCTCCAGAGTAATAACTTTTACTGTTCCCTAATTTACTTTTACATCATTGAAAAAGTATTCCTTTTAGCTCAGATTCTCCCATGACTAATTGTTTACTACGTTAACAAGGTCTTTAGTGTCATCAATGGGCTTTTCTATATAGGTTTGCCAGCAAGTCAGGAGAGCTAATCTTTTTGTAAATAATGTGAACTCAAGTTATTTTAGTATCTCATTCCCTCAGGTATCCAGTGACCACTCATATTCTTGTTATTTAATTCCACAGTTAAACTTTCAAGGGCTGGTAATTATTTTCTATTAACCTTTGTTTCTTAAAACATTCACAACTAATTTCCTTCTGGTTAATTTTTGTTAAGTTATCCATACTGTGCACCAGAGTTCCTAAATGTTCACAAAGTGTACAATGCAACAGTATTTGTTAATCAAATTGCATTGGCTCGGGAAGAACTTGAGACAGGCCTGGGGTGGGGGTGGGGGAGGTAGAAGCTGTTTAATGATATATTTTTTCTGGCATAATTTCCATTTATGATAAAAATTAATCCAGAAACCATTTCATATGATAGAGATAGCACATTAGACACAAAAATGAGTTTTTTATAACAGATAGCCATCTTGAGAACACCAGAATCTTAGCAATTTATCAGTTTCCCTTTTAATTAAAACTCAAGTATAGTTTATGCACTGTTTCCTCTGGTAAGAGTATTTTGGACTGCTAGTAAAAGGGGCAGAAGTGACTTCTTTTCCTGTTTTATCTCTTTAGCTTTCAGCACAACTGGTGAGATCTGGTGGTATTTTCTAACATATTGCAGCTACCTCAATGTAACTGGTTTAGCCAAGCAGTTTGGCTGTTTTGAGCTTTATGAAAAGACACACTGAGAGTAGCTGTTTCAAGGTAAACAAGGTGAGTTGTCTTGAGGGACGACAGCGAGACAGCAGGCACGGTTCAAAAAACACTTTATTTGGGAAGGGGTCCCGGGCGAAACAATGCCGGGAATCTCTCGTATTTATAGGCAACAGGGATAACAACAACAACAAGAAGAACCAATAAACAAGCAAGAATCTCCCGCCAGACAAGGACGCCCAATAAGAGGGAGACCGGCTAAAGGTAGGCGCGGCTGAGGCGGCTTGTTGCCGGGGCCAGCTGGCAGCTTTGACAGCTCCGGCTGAGCTGCGCATGCGCGGCTTTCTGAAGTTTGACAGCTGTCAGTGCACTGCGCATGCGCGGCAGTTTGACAGCTGTCAGAGTCGGCCGGTTTGACAGCTGTCAGTGTACTGCGCATGTGCGGCAGTTTGACAGCTGTCAGAATCGGCCGCTAGCCGCGGGGGGGGGTCATTGCCGCGGCAGCCTTTTCACGGCTGTCAACGGCTGCCGGGGATCCCTTATAGATGTGAGGGGGTTGTTTGTGTCAGAATGTAACACCAGGCATGTTACACGGATGTATGCAACACTTAACAGCAACTTTTAAGAAAGGCAAGGTTGCTTTCAGAGCAGCAAATGGAATTGGAAAAGCCAATAAGAAAAAAATATGATTAATATTTTCACTTTGATCCAATTCCCTTTTCTGGACCATCCTTTTCTTTCAGTGCCTTTTAAAATAAGCACTCCAAAACAGCTTGGAGCTTACATTAGAATTGGGAAGTGATCAGTGGTGGATTCAAATATGTGAACAACCAGTTCTCTCTGTGGATGCCACTTCCGGAAGTTCATTCTGGGCCTGGGCAACAAAAAATTAGCTACCGGTTCTGCTGAACTGGTGCGAACTAGCTGAATCCCACCACTGGAAGTGATTGGATAGATTTAAAAACAAGAAGCCCAAGAACTCATATACTGAATTCTTGATTCTAGTGGCCCTAATGTAACATATATTTTTTTTAAAAAAAGCAAAATATTTTATTCTTTTACTCCTAGGTTACTTTTCCTACATAACCAGTTCACCCATTTTGTACCTTGGACTTAACTTTTAATGGTTTTCATGAAACAGGAAGTTTGCTTCATGAGGGATCTAAAAGGAAAAAGAGTGAGGTCTAAGTCCAGGTTTCATGGCCCCCATAACAAAATATAGGTGGTTTCATAGGCCCTCTTCATATCGCTGAGCACACAGTGCTCAAATTATTTAGAGGGATAAAACAATTAAGATGATTCTTGATTCCCTTGTCAAGATTTAAATTTCTGGCCTCACCTACTATAACAAGTAACAAATTAAGGTAGCAGCCCACAGAAATCCAATGAATTCCTTATATTATGAAGAATTTTCCAGGTGCAAAGATAAAGCCCCCCCCTGACTACCATCATTTTCTTAGAAAGATGCTAGAAAAACTGTTGACCTTTTAAAAACACACTTGGTTGGAAGAAGCCAATTATCTAGATCTGTTTATGTTGGACATCAGGACTGGCTATAACACAGAATAGCCTTTACTGGCCTGATAAGTGATTTCCACCAAAAGAGAGACACATGGGGAATGTTACTGAATTGGATTTAACTGGATCTCCTAGGGATTGTTGGTACCACCTCAATGACCTGGGAATTGAACGTCCAGAATTATAATTATGTCATTCCTTCTTTAGAACTGTCAGCAAAGTAGCAGTAAAAAAAAATAATCTGTTTGACCCCCATGGTGTTGGATTGTGGGTTTCTTCATGGTGTAATTCTTTTTTCTCCTATTCAATATCTTCAATTGAAGCAAATGCAGATAGTCATCAGGAGACCTGGAGGATGGCTTGCCAGTATATATTGCAGGAGCTTTATCATATCTTCCCTTCTGAATCAGGAAAAGCTTGTACATGCACAAAAGTAACAATGAAGTAGATGTGGATCAATCAACTGAAGATGAATCCAGATTAGTGCTGTGGTTAGGTAACTCTCATACACTTTAGGAAGATATATAAGCTGTTGTGGGCCAGTTAACATCTTTCTAAAGGAAAAGATACTAACCAGGAGGTTTTCTATTATTCCTTTTTTTTCTCTGGAGGCACAGACTACATCAGGAACATGGAGGTCCTGTGCTCAAGTTGGTGCACCAACTATGACCATCTAGCGTAGGATCCATCAGTAATTCATACACTAATAACTTCACCATTGGATTGTTGCCATGAGTCCACTTGGAGCTACTATTGAAGATGCTTCTGAAGCTGCAACTGATACAGAACACAGTTACCTGATTATTATATAGTGAACTAAATAGCATTGTACAGCCCTGAAGGTACTATACTTGCTAGGTACCAGGCCTGATTTAAAGTGTTGAGATAAATCCATGAAGACCTAAATAGTTTAGGACACAAGTATTTAAAATATTGGCTTTTCCGATCTGATCCAACCTATCCTCTAAAATCAGCTGAGGAAAGGCTTTGCTCATGATTTGAATGTAGTGAATAGAAATGGGACCACATACTGGCAGTGATCCAGTTATACCGTTCTTTCCACATAAATGCTGAGCCAGTTCCATGGTTTCTTCTTCCAGAAAACAATGAAGAATACATCTGCTTACCCTGAGATTTGTAAGGTGAGAACTACACCAGAACTTCTCTTTTAGATTTTGTTTTTTAAAGAATTGTTGGATTTTAATTTATGGTTTTACTTTAATTGATTTATTCTTCCTATCAACTATTCTGGCCTACTTTGTGAAGAAAATAGTATAAAAACATGATTTTCATCAATATCCTTATGTGAATCCAGAGATAATAAACCTCCAGCTCTAATGTGAAGGGGGGAAAATAACTCTGCTAAAGATATACATTTCATCTGAACATTGCCCGGTCAACCAGCAAGGGAGAGAACTTAAAATTTGGCATATTATTAATATTGTAAATCTACATGGCAAAGAGGAAATAAGTATAACATATCCTTGCTTTTACTAAATAAGAATGAATAGAACAAAATCACATGTGACTTTCAGAGGTGTGAAGAGGGCTAGAAGAATTTGGAAACAGTCGGTGTAATTTAATAGTTAGGAAGCTGGAGTAGGAGAAAAGAGACTCAGTCATAGAAACTTACTGGGTGACTCTGCGCCAACTGCTCTTTTTTCAGCCCAAATTGCTTTTGTTGTGGGGAAAAAATATGTCTTATGCTCTGCTTACAAATAAGTGCATACCAATTACCACTTCTACTTTTTTAAAAAAAGATGTATTAATCTATAACTTCTCTCAAACTAGAGAATAGAAACTGCAGATTAAACTTCTAATTAAGGGAACTGATGTTTACAATAATACTTCCCTTCTAAAAAAATATTTGCTCCCCTCAGTATGTGGTTTCACAATACTCTGAAAAGGAAAGGATTTTGCATGAAAACAACACTTACATTCTTCAACACCTATCTGTTACTCAAATAATTCTTTTTGCGTATTCTGTATAACTCTTGTTATTTTTGGATTTTACTGATAATATATATCATCCAATTATACACAACTTAACAATTACTCTTACAAAATGCTTAATGTCTGATATCCAGGACATGAAGTTAGTTAATGTAATCTAACACATATTGAGGATGCCTACTACACACAGATATCACCAATTAGTCCTCCATTTTAACAATCAACATTCATGCAATTAATAAAACACTTCATATTTCCTCTAATTTTGATTTCTGCATGGGCATATGTTATCATGAACTAATGCAGAATAATTTATTTGTATGTGTAGTGTGTGTGTGTGTGTGTGTGTGTGTGTGTGTGTGGTGGGGAGAGATAGTGGAATTGCTCAAGACTTAATTTCTGTTCAGACTTCCCCTCACAATGATGCTAGGTAATTTAATGAAAAGTTATGATGAAATGACCCACAGTGATTCCTCAGGTGGGATGATTATGGTTTCCAGAATTTTCTCACAGTCACAATTTATTCAGGAATAGCTCCTTTGACTGCCACCAAAATCACTGGTTGAGCTAGAATTCCATCGCTAAAGTCTTCCTCCTTTCTTAAATGGAATATCTATTGCTCTTTCTAAGCAAGAACAATGAAGATGATCAACAGATATTGGTTGCTTGGTCCAACAGCTGGCTCAACTCTGAGGATTGGACCAGATCAAACCAATAGCAGCAGAGTTTGGTTGCTCTTCAAATTAGCTGCACATTCTGGAGCTTAGAGGCACAACACATTTGGTAGACAATTGAACAGGGAAGGCTACAATAGGACCATTTCTAATATGTTACATACTTAATATATACACCTTTGAAAGCAAGGTTCTAGAAGATCATCAGTTATAAAACTCTTCATTTGTTTCCTTAATATCTTATAATCTTACAGCTTGTGGTGAATAAGGTAGAGGGGAATTTAACAAGTAGAACTGAGTTGGGTAAAATTTGCAGTCTTTCTGGAGAAGAAAACTGAATGAAGCAAAAGAATATGATACTGGTGTCTTCCTCTCTTCCTTCCTTCCTTCCTTCCTTCCTTCCTTCCTTCCTTCCTTCCTTCCTTCCTTCCTTCCTTCATAAGATAATATTATTTTATTAACATACCAGACATTTCTGCTGTGAGATTGTTAAAAGGCTGTTGATGTCCCAGACTTTTCTCCCTGCCTCTGCAAATAGCAGAAACCAGCAAAGCTGTGAAGACTGCAGATGCAGACAGTAAATCATTTTGAATTTTCCTCTTTCAGGATGAACTCCTGAGAGAATTCAAGCTTAGCATACTTCTGACATGTATTTATGTGTTGCTTACAGAACAGGGTGTAGTGAAGATTTCCTGTGTTTAAACTGTATGCATTAAACATGTCAAAATGCAATCACAATTTATTTTTCCATCACCATCTCTCTGGTAGAATACAGAAGTTCCCAACAGCACCAATATTATGGTTTTTAAATCTCAAAAAGTTTGATCCTCCCAAACCTAATGGAAAAACTTAGTAAAAGTTTCTCTTTGACATATATTCCTTATGCATTTTCGAGTGCTGCTATATATATAATCAATCTTTGGTCATAAAGAAGAATATGGAAGCTTTGGACAAGAATTTCATCAGAATATACCTGTACAATTGAATACATTTTGCTAAAAGTAGCCGTGTCTCCATTGCAACTTCATACGAAACTTCAGGACTCATATTCAAATGCTAATTCATAAGATCAGACTGATTTTTCTGTTATTATATTATGGGAGTGAACAGAGCTAAGAGCATTTCCCTAAACCTGGTTTATGATGATGAACAGTCAGTGATGAACATACTGAATGTGTCTGCTCAAAAGCATATTTAACAAAAAACAAAACAAATGAAATAGATTCATGTTGGAGGATTACTTAGTTATGGATGTAAAGATTACCATTCATGTTTACTATAGCTGTTTTCTGTTTTATGTCCCATATCAATCACATTGTTAACAGAAATGAAAACATATTAACTTTTCTGAATAAGCAGATTGGGCTTACTTGTTCACATTCCCTTTTAAATAACTAATAAAATGTTTTATCTTAGATGCTGGTGGCCTATTCCTGGCCTTGCTGCAGCATGGAAGCTAAGCATAGGAGACCACTATGGCATGTAGGCCATATAGGAAAGTAAAAACAAATAAATCCTGGAAGAAGGCAGTGGAAACCCACCTTTATATTGATGGGTTCTAAAGTCACTAGGAGTGAAGCTCAAGTTAAAAACTGTTAAATAGCGGGTTCTTTGGTGCAGGAATGAAAACGCGGAACAGAGTACAGGATAACTCATTGTTTATTTCGTGCTCGAACTGTACTGGGGAAATGCCTGCAACAAGCCACAATATATAGTCTAGCCCCTAGGTAGCAGCCAATAGGTTTGAATCAACCATTGCCGCTCGGAGAGAGCCAATTGCAGCACAGGAGACTTAAAGTCTGGGTTGCTGGAGAGCTGTTAGCTGCTCCAGCAACTCATGTTAAACAAGAGCCCAGTACATAACAAAGACATTATATCAGGGGTCTTCAAACTTGGCCCTTTTGTGACTTGTGGACTTCAACTTCCAGAATTCCTCAGCCAGCGTGCCTGGCTGAGGAATTCTGGGAGTTGAAGTCCACAAGTTATAAAAGGGCCAAGTTTAAAGACCCCTGTTTTACATTTTATGAATTCTGTTCTTTGTATTTCTTTATATATTTATCTGGGACTCCAGGTACCATTCACACAACCCAAAAAAATCTCTTAAACCTATATCATAAAATAAAATAAGCATACAATAAGTAACCCAGGTGTCCAGAACACAACCAGAACTTAAAAATGAAAAGCTATATAAAACAGTTCTGTTGTCATTACTTTTCTGAAAACCAATAGGGAGGAGGGGCATAGCACAGCATGACCCATAACAATTGAGCATTGAGGAAAAAATGTCCCTGTTCCCCATCCTACTTCAAAATTTCATGAGGGCACACTAAACATCCTAATATGAGATACATACACTGGATTGGTAGTAGATTCAGAGTAGATTAGCTCTATTCAAACAGATGGTCCTGAAGGTACCTACTGCCAAATCATAGGCCGAGGATAGTAGACTCTTCATGTTCTTTCTTCCACCTCCTGATATATGAAGAACTCAGTGATAGATGTCTATGGAGATTCTTAGTCATCCAGGTTGTAGTTATCCCAAAGGTCTCCTGTGATAGAATACAAAAAATTATTGACTCTCTGAATCTTTGTAATGTGCATCAAACATATTGCATGCAGGTAAAGAGGGGCAGATTTCCAATAAGGAAGAGAAATAATGTTACCTTTTTCTAGGATAGTGATTGTTATTACTGTGATGATGATGATGATGATGATGATGATGATGATGAAGGTTTTATCCATTAAGGAACAGAACAGTACACAGAATAAGAGTAATCAAATCTTTGAGAGGTGTTCTTTGGAATTTTAAGTTACTTTTATTTTCCAGGTTGATCCTGGTTTTTTTCCCCCTTGATGGTCTCCTACTAAGCATTTTTGACCCTGCTTAACTTTTTTGAGCATGTGTAAATGTCCATAAAATTGAAAATTTAACTGCAACTAATCTCTGATTAAAACTGTTTTATGTATATTAAAAATGAAAAACATCCCCCCAAAAAACACAAATGACATTAAGTGGCAGTTCCTTTTTATATCTTCTAATATATGTATGTATATATGCATGCATGTCTACATACATGCATACATATATATGTGTTTGTGTGTAGGTGTGTATGTGTACAACAAAAATAAACAACTTTGTTTATTGTAATATCTAATAGCTGCATCTGAATATTTTTGATATCCCAAAAGTATTTAGAGTACATGACTTCATGTTGAAATTGATGTCATTTTCTAAATAGAATTTGTCAATATGTATGTTTCTTATCTATTCCTTATTTTACAGGATTTACTACAAAAAAATACTAGAGGGAACTCAAAATCACTAACTGTGTAGTTGGGGAATTCAAAAAAATATGTAACCATGGTATTCTTGTCTTTGGCAATCAAGTAAACTTGATAAAAAAATACAGTAATTAGTTTTTACAAAAAAACAGCATAAAGCTAATTAAAAATGACAATTTAGTCATCTCACCAAACAAGCCAGTCAGTGTCTCCAACTACTCTGAAATAATGCAATAAATAAAAGATCTCTTTGGAAATGACTGAAGAGAAAGGAGGCCATCTCTAAGATATTTTATTTTAGTAACATATCTAATAACATTAAGTCATCAGGGAAATCATATACATTCTTTCAGTATGATCAGTTGTAAAGATTATATGTTAAATCCTAAAGCTTATACATAATAAGCTTTATACATAGAGTATCAGCATAAGATATTTCCAAAGGGTGCTTTGTAAAGTGCATTGGCAGAAGTGAAGTGCCTCTTCTTAAAACATGAAAGCAGCTGCAACCTACCTCTGGAAACTTCAGCAGTGCTGTTTCAAAGGCTTCAACAGGCCCCCTCTATGTTGATGCTGACAAAATACTTTCATTGGACTAAATGCAAAATGATACTGTTGTAAATACAACACAAAAAAGTAACCAGCCAAGAATACTGCAGTTCTTGAGGCAACTGCAAAAGGCCTTCAAAGGACAGGGCTGCTTTAATGCTTATAGCAGTGGTGGCAAACCTATGGCACGCGTGCCAGAGGTGGCACTTGGAGCCCTCTCTGTGGGCACATGTGCTGTCATCCCAGCCCCGCCTCCCCCCTGCCCCTGCCACCCCCTGGCTCCCTCCTCACCAGCAGCCCCCCCCAGAGGAGATTTGCCCCTGGGCAAGGCCTGAATGGAGCAGCGCAGCCAAGCACATGGCAGCCGGGCAGCAGGGACAAGATTCCGCCCTTGCGCCCCATTGTGCACAGATGATGCTACGGGGTGCGGGTGGAGGGCATGGCCACCCTGGCGCTGCAGGACCACCTGGGTGATCTGCTGCGGCGGGCCATGGAGGTGGTGGGTAGCCCTGCGGGTGGGGTGGGAGCGGGAGTGGGAGGGGCGGGTTTGGGGCACTCGGTGTCTAAAAGGTCCGCCATCACTGGCTTATAGGAAAGGTCTTTTGCTTGTGTAATGCCCTTTGAAAGCATCCCTTTCAAATATTTTGTACAATGCTAACATTAAGTTTCTGCACTAGAGATTCTTCTCATCCTCTCTCAATAAACCAAATTACTCTCTCCTGTAATATCAAGATGACTATGCTTTTTTATATTCTAGAAACAGATTGTTACTCTTTAAGGGCCTCTGTTTTGGGGACTCACAATACAAGTTAAATTAATGGTTTTGTAATCTGATGGGATCCCATTCCTTTGATCCATATACAAAGTAGAGGTGTTTGGTTGCATTTGTGGTAGATGAAAAGTTTGAGATAACAATATCTGTGATTGGATTCCAAAGGGGTTGTTGCTAGCAGAGTTAAATCTCTACGTCCACATATTAGAAGCCAAAGATAAAGCAACTGTGAAAATATTATGTGATTGAGTGGTCACACAAGACCTTTTTGAATCTCTGTTCTGCTTACGGGCCATTCTTCATATTAGGACCTGCATATATCACAAGATGATGTACACAACATACGAAAATTTCATTGAGCAAGTGGGACTGTGGCTGTGATAATCTGCAGCAGAAAAAAACAATTGCATATATCTTTCAACATGAAAGGTCCACTTAATGTACATTTTATCACAGTCTATATAATTGTCCTCCTTCCTCCTTATTCCCAAAGAAATGTGTGCTGTTTTCTATATTTGTCTTTTTAGAGATATACAAAATATAGTAACACAATATTGGAGAACAAAGTCTCCTAGGATGGGTCATGAAGTTACATTTATAATCATAGGAGCTGTGAATACAGGTAGTCCTTAACTTATGACCACAACGGAGCCCCAAATTTCCATTGCTATGCAAGACAGTTAAGTGAGTTTTGACCCATTTTACAACCTTTCTCGCCACAGTTAAGTGAAACGCTGCAGTTGTTCATTTAGTGACATGGTTGTTAAGTGAATCTGGCTTCCCCATTGACGGCTGCTTATCAGAACTTTGCAAAAATGATCCCGGGATACTGCCACCATCATAAATACAGGCCAGTTACCAAGAGTTCAAATTTTGATCACATGACTGTGGGGATGCTGAAACAGTCCTACGTGTGAAAAACAGTCATAAATCAAGTTTTTCAGTGCCAGTGTAACTTTGAATGGTCACTAAAGAAATAGTTGTAAGTCAAGGACAACCTGTATTTTTCCTTCTCTGGTACATCCCTTTTCTTGTAAACATACTGTATTAGTGCTGCTTAATTAATCCTGACATAGATGAGTAATAATATTTGAGTGTTGTAAGAAATATAAAGCACATAATCTTTTTTTTTTCCAAATAAATAATTGGGAAAGCATTTTTGTTTTCGTAAGTCTCCTGGAAGCAGAAGGACAGGTGTTTGGAACTTAGTATCTTATTCATGTTACTTATAGCACATAAGGGAAGAAAGGTAAAAATGTTGTTTCCTTTCCCTTTTTCTCCTATTCTCCCTAAGCAAAAATTAAACATTTACAGAGTGAGATAGTAATATGCTACGCCTGCAGGGACGGCTCTCTCCACAATATCATAACCCAATACTTTCCAGCAAAAGGTTCAAGGTTTTGGTAATGGTTTTCAAGGTCCTACATGGCATGGGTCCGGAGTACCTCGGGGATCACCTGCTGCCGGCGCAACTTCCCTCCACCCTGTGCGCTCCCACAGAGAGGGCCTCCTCAGGGTGCCACCGGTCAGAGAATGTCGGCTGGTGGCCCCCAGGGGGAGGGCCTTCTCTGTGGGCGCCCCGGATTTATGGAATCAGCTGCCGGTTGAGCTCCGGATGGCATCAGACCTCCGATCCTTCCGACGCGATCTGAAGACCTTCCTATTTGAGCAAGCCGGCCTGGCCTGATGGGGGATGTGCTGGGGTTTTTATTGGGGATTTTTATATTATTCTACTGTTTTTAGCTCGGGCTCTTATTTAATTCTTTTAATTTTTGTATTTTGTATTTTTTATGTGCCCTGTTCACCGCCCTGAGTCCTTCGGGAGAAGGGCGGTATACAAATATAATAAATGAAATGAAATGAAATGAAAATAAAGAGATCAAGAAATGGAAATGAATAGTTGAAAATAAGACGGAAAATACTACTGTATAAACAGGCATTAAGGTTTGCATTCTTGATAACATGGATAGGCTCCTGAGGCTTGCAAATCCCTTGCATTTTCTCTGACCTGCTGGTTTAGAGTACTGGGCACAGAAATCTAAAAAAAAAATAAAAATCTGCAGAACACATTATGGCCTACGCTGCGTTATGAAATTAGGTGTTGGGGATTTCAATGATTTTAGTCCAAACAAAACATCATAAAAGCATATACTAGTTTAGTTCAAGCATAATGCCAAACCACAGAAGATACCAGCATAGTTTAGGATCATTGGAACTTAACCATGGTTCAGGTTTTAGCCGACAAGGCATGGTTAAAAGAGTGCAGCTTTTCACTCCTTCAATAATTAGTTCCATGGGTCCATGCTGTCTCAAAGGTACAACATTTGAAATGTTAATAGATTACCAAACCATAGTTAAACTTCCTTATTACTTACTTGATGTACAGTCTGAACTGAACCACTGAAGCACATTTCATGGCTAAAATGGTTTGATATTTTGGGCAGTGCTAGAGCAACCACTGTGTAATATATATATATTTTTAGGAGTCTCTACTATATTCTTTCAATTAGTGTATGGGCATTAGAAAGCCCAATAGAATCTATTAGCATTTTACATTAATCTATTAGAATCATTCATTGAATTAAAAGCAGTGAGATGGAGTGGTTAGAGATCAAATTAGGAGAGGCCCAGGTTCCAAGTCACCCATAGACACAGAAATCTCCAGAGGATTTGGAGACCACCCGCTCTCTCAGTCCAAATCACTTCCCAGGGACTTCAGTGTGTCTAAAAAGGGCAGAAATAACAATAGAGGGGCTAATTCTGGCTGCACAAGGCCCAGCCTTAAGAACAAATGCATATAGAGCCAGAATTGAGAAGACAGCAACAGACAACAAGTGTCACCTATGCAGAGAAGCCGAAGAAACAGTGGACCACCTGGTTAGTTGCTGCAAGAAGATCGCACAGATTGACTACAAGCAACAGCATTACAAAGTAGTAACAATGGTGCATTGGGAGATCTGCAAGAAATATCACTTGCCTGCAAGCAAGAACTTGTGGGAGCAAAAAATAGAAAAAAATATTGAAAACGAAGAAACTAAAGTGTTCTGGAACTTTAAGAATTCAAACAGATACGCACCTGCCACAGAACACCCCAGACTTAACAACTGTCGATAAGAAAGAAAAAAGAAAAAAAAAAAGTCTGGATAGTTGAGGGCTAGCACCTGGAGATAGTAGAAGAGAAGAGAAGGAACTGGAGAAAATAAGAAATAACAAAGACCTGCAAATAGAAATAGAAAGATTGTGGCAAAATAAAGCAAATCAATAGTATTAGGAGCCTTGGGTGTAATTGCAAAACAATTGGAAAACCTTGGGAAGGACTCGAAGGCAGATAAAAATGCCAAATCCAGTCTGAACATCTGGCTGACTGAGTGAATGACCATGATAACAACAATATACTTTTCCAGAATTCTTCACAATACAAGAGATAAAGGTAAAGTTTCCCCTGCACATGCGTGCTAGTCATTTCCAACTCTAGGGGCCAGTGCTCATCTCCGTTTCAAAGCCGAAGAGCCAGCGCTTGTCCGAGGACGTCTCCCTGGTCATGTGGCCAGCATGACTAGACGGCAAAGGTGCACGGAACGCTGTTACCTTCCCACCGTAGTGGTCCCTATTTTTATACTTGCATTTTTACGTGCTTTCGAACTGCTAGGTTGGCAGAAGCTGGGACGAGTAACAGGTGCTCACTCTGCTACGTGGCACTCGGGATTCGACCCACCAAACTGCCGACCTTCTGATCGACAAGCTCAGCGTCCCAACCCACTGAACCACCGCGTCCCTAGCATACAAGAGATATTGCAGGTTAAAAACAACAACAACAACAACAGTGGGAAAAGGATTTCCAAGAAATGTGACTGCTTTCCTTTCCTTTATGAATAATGAAGAAAGTGTGCAGAAATAGCAAGCCCATCCCTGAGAGAAAATGGTGTAAGTATCCTGATAAAAAAAGCAAATAAGGCAGCTGGCATTTCTCCTCCCTTGCAGTGGTATCTGAAACAAACTTCCATTCCACTTTCCACTGAATTAGTTTCCACTGCTTATGCAGAAAAAGAAAATAAAAATACTTCTGTGAGGTGGTTTATAATACAGGAATGACTGAACAGGGAGGAATCTGCCACTTCCAGATGGACTGAGTCCATTCCCATGACATTTATTTCTTTACCAAATGTTTAAAAAAGCAACCATGTGACCTAATAGACTTAGTGAGAGTGGCACCCACATGAAAGATATTTAAGCATTACATCTTTTTGTTCTTCTCTAACAGCATTTCTTTAGAAAGTAAAATATTAACCATTTCTATATATTAATGTCAAGCAGTTACATGATATTTTTGTAGCAAAATGCAACATGCTGCTTACAAGAAAAGGGGAAAAATCCCACTGCATTTCAGGAGATAAATGCCACAAAGAGTTTCACAAAGATAGTTGGATCATAATATCAATATCTTGATTAGATTAGGTCATGTAAGATTAAATTATCCAGTCCAGATTTCTGCCAGTAACCCCAAATTGACAATAAATCAGAGAATGTTTGGCTCTATACCCTCTTAAGTCCGGATACACTTTATTATGGTTGCATTACTAAAAAAAAAGGATCCCTTTAGATTTGGCGAGCCTTTGATAACTGGTTCTGAGTCTCTTCATATCAATAGAGATAACCAATCCTCATCAGAAGAAAAAGGCAAGAATGTTCTACGGAGGTTTGGCACTGCAACATTTCTTTTTTAGCAATTACAGATTTTATCTCAAGCACAGGACAAGAATTCAGTGGAAACCCATCCTCCAGTCATGGAGCAGCATAGAGATTTTACTTGTTTAGATTATAATGATAGATGAGTCATCTATTCAAAATAAGAACTGCATTTCTCACTGCAAGTCTTGGTTTCAAACATCGGCAATCAGAATTAAATAGATGGAATCCGTAGAGTTCAGTTTCTAGGAGAGACTTTCTGATTAGTGAAAACAAACAATGCTAGTCTACACATATCTTTACAGAAATAACTCCTCTTAGTTCGATGTGTCTTTCATGGAAAAAAACAATTGTTGTTTGTTGATTTATTGTTTTTACGTCCCAACTTTCCTCTGGATAGTGTCCATACTATTAGCCTGATTGGTCTGACAGAATCGTTTTTGGTGTTTGCTCCCAGATTACTCACTTAGTGCTATGGTTCTGTAGGAATCTACATCTCTCTTTATATTTGGGAAATGAAGAACAAAATATTTTCCAGGTGATGTATCCTATTAAATAAGAAGGAACGTTACTGTATGCTGAACTGAACAACTGAAACCCAGCCAACTTCCCTTATAGTTCATTGAAGGCTTCTCTCCACTGTCTTTTTCATTTCCTAAACTTAATTTTATCCCTGGTCTTTCTAACAGATCAACATTTGTTCAATTCTCAATTTAAGTTAGATTTTCCCCATGACATAGCTTCTTTCGATGATTTAGTACCTGACTAAACAGAGCTCAAGATGAAGGAAAAACTTTCTGTGTACTCTAAAGAGACTAGGAGGTTTTCATATGATTGTAGAGTAGAAAAAAATAATAAAGAGGGGGGAGGAGGAGGAGGAGGAGGTGGAGGAGGAACACTAAACTGCATCTTGCTCACTAGCTCACCCAATTTCTTTCTTTTTACACTTGCTTCTTTCACGCTGACACCCAATATTACAGCATTAGAATTATGGGTAGCTGAATTTACTTACAGATGATTAGAAAGAATTCAAGTCTGCTGGAGTACTTGGATCCCCACACATTTAGATGTAAACCAAAGCAGATTGGAAACAGCTTCTGCTAAGACATATCATTTGATTGGATGGTGCCATTTATCTTCAGGCTTACTAAGCAGAATCTGGCACAAAACGTTTGGAGAATAGTGGTGGTAATATGGATCTGGTCCTAAGCTTCATGAGGACCCAGGCAGGAAATTTTCTGAACTTTCTCTTCCAAGCACCCTTTGAGGAGAATGGAATGAACCTCTTTTACTCATACTTCAGAATCTTGTTAGACTCCAATTAATTCTGGCCTTCATTAGCATCCCTAATTGAAACAAAACTGTGCTGCTTCTGAAAGATTCTATTTTAGTTAATTAAGGTAAGAGGAGCCCTGAAAAACACTGACAGAAAAAATAATTAATGTTAAAACATGGTAGAAAAATGCTGTGGAAAGGTATTGGCAGGCATTAAAATATGACAATTCAGGATTTGGGCTTTTTATCAAACTTTCAAACTGGTTATATATCCTTTCCTTCGGGAAAGAGGGGAAATGAATAGAAAAAGAGAGCTAGTCAAGAACAGGAAGCGTTTAAGTAACAAATGGCCTGAGATAAAAATCCTAAAGCTTGAAAACCAAAAAGGATACAAATGTTGTTTGTTTAAAGAAAAGTCCTATAATCCACCATGAAAAAGACGGCCTCTCTACATTTCACTGCAATCGCTCATACTAAACTAATCAAATTAAACTGATTCAAGTGTTAGCAGTTAATGAAACAAACAGGGCAGCAGAGCAAGACTGGGAACACTGGCACAATGATTTCCAAAACTCCCATGAAAGGTACACAAACACATCACACACACACACAAACAGAGAGAGAGAAACACATACCTATTCCAAACCACTCAGATTATTTCTTTTAAAGATTCACATGTTTGATGCAAAGGCTTTCAGCAGAAAAGCTTTTATGCAGGCAGCAGTAAAGGTGTTGACTTCTTTAACCCAAGCCCTGACTGGCATAAGAGTTGAAATTAAAAGGTTTTTCTTCTGAAGACATCTTGTAGAGAGTTGGATAGTATGATATAGTAGCTAAATGCTTAGATTAGGAACAGGAACAGTATGCCAAGCCATGGATGCTTACTGGGTAACTTTGGGCCTCTCATTTCTCTCAGTCCAATCTACCACAAAGGATTGTTGTGGAGAATTAAAAGTGGGATAGAAATCTAATAAATATATCTTCAGGAAAAAGATCTAGTTTGGTGACATGGGAAAAGGGTGGGACTTAAGTATTTCACATAAGGCCAGGATCAAGCCTAAGTAATCTCTCAATGGGATCACGAACTCAAGAAAAACAAAATCCTAAAGTCCAAAATCCTCTTTAGTAGTAACATATTGACTCTGATAACTGACATGAAGTTTTAAAAATAAGAAATGAGGTAGACTTCTTTAAGAAGCTTCTGCTATTCTTGAAGGCAGGTTTATGTATTTGCCTCCAAGATGTTTAATGCAACATGATTCCTATTCACACTTAATGAGTGCAACTCATTGAAATTAGTGGAAATTACTTTTGAATAAACATGGAGAAGACTGAAGTACACATCTGTCTTCCTAGGATTCTCAAGTATGAGCAGCAGCACTAATGGGAAATGCGTAGAAAACTTCTTACAACTATTATACGTGCACACAGTTCATGACTGACATGCCTGCAGTTGAGTATTAGGGTTGAAATTATCTGTCGTAATGTAAACAGAAAGGGTTCATTGCTCCCCCGCCTTCTTGAAGAAATATTATAAACAAAGATTCTCATATTTGAAAGGTCAGAAGAAGAAGAAAAAGAGGGAAACCATAATGCACTCACAAAGAGACAACATCGTTAATGCTGTTATTCTTGGCCCAGTCAATCGAAGAAACATAAGTGCTGTCAAGAGAGGACTGTGAGATAAAGGATAAAAAGTGGGAATGAAATATTTTACTGCAAGGACTGTTCTTTCGGTTTGAGAACATTTCTGGAAATAACCTGATCTGAGAAAATGTTCCCTGTGAGGAATACATGCTGTGGGAAACTCTGTGGAAGATAAAATTTGGGCAATGACCTTCTCACTGTGCTTTAATCAAGATGCACACTGAAGGACCCGACTGCCAAGAAGAAGTGGGGAAAAGAGGAGGAGGAGGAGGAGGAGGAGGAGGAGGAGGAGGAGGAGGAGGAGGAGGAGGAGGAGGAGGAGGACTAGAATACTATGGAACTTGATAATACTTTACCTTTCCTACATTACATTAACAGAATTAGAAAGCCCAAGGGTATTATAAATATGTACACTGGGCTTTTGTACAAAAGAAAAACAATTTGTAACTTTCTGAAAATGTTACTTTTGTTTAAAAGTCTGTTTAATCATCAGGTCAATTAAATATGTGTCAATGCACCAGGGCATTTTGAATATGTGACTGAGAAACCTGTGTGGTATAATAGTTATAACAGGGGTGAGATTATCAGCTGTGCTGTAATAATTACAGTAAGAGGTATAAAAATGTCATGGCTGAGGGAAAGGGTAGGGCTCTTTCCCAATGCTACTGAAAAAGAGGATTCAAACTACTACTCAGGCATGAAAGCTTATTTGGAGGGTGAGGGAGAGGACATAAATGCTCTTTGGAGAAAAGGAGGCACATAAACTTATACCGTGATTTAAAAGTATTAAAAAGAATGTAGTCATACTGTTTACTTTCCACTGTTTCTTATAAGAAGTGAAAGAAAGTTACAGTTTGCAGAATTGTGAGCCAAACTGAGTTTTTCCTGACTCTCAGCTGAGACTAAACAATGCATTTTGCTCTTGTCCTTTGGTGGGAAACATCCAAAGTCCTTGACTTATGACCACAACTGAGCCTAAAATTTCTGTTGCTAAGCAAGACAGTTGTTAAATGAGTTTTGTCCCATTTGTTGATTTTTCTTCCTACAGCTATTAAATGAATCATTGAAGTTATTAAGTTGATAACATGGCTGTTAAGTGAATCTGGCTTCCCCATTGACTTTGCTTGTCAGAAGGTTTCAAAAAATGATCACATGACCCCATGACACTGCAACCGTCATAAATATGGGTCAGTTGCCAAGCTTCTGAATTTTGATCATTTGACCACTGGGATGCTCCAAGAGTCATATGTGTGAAAAATGGTCATAAGTCACTTTTTCAGTGCTGTTGTAACTTCAAACAGTCACTAAATGAAAGGTTGTAAGTTGAGAACTATCTGTATTCATTTAATTTGAATGGTGGTCAAGCTTCCTGGCTATGTTTGATGAACTCCTCCAACTCATTCTGGTGAGAGGGCCATCAATATAGGGCTTGAAATTTTCCCCTAATGGTCTCATTGGACAACCCTTTCTTGGCTGAAGAAGTTTGCAATTTTATATTGTGATTAAAAAATTGTAATCTTCCAGGCAAGACATGGCAAACTCCAAGAGACCAAAGACTTATTTAACAGACTTTTTGATAACACCTGTATTACAAGCTGAACTTTTATAGAACATCTGAATGATTCAGAGGAGAACTGGGTGAAAGTGTTGTGGTCAGATGAGACCAAAATCAAGCTCTTTGGCATCAACTCAATTTGTCATGTTAGGAGGAGGAATGCTGCCTGTGACCCCAAGAACACCATCCCCACCATCAAACATGGAGGTGGAAAAATTATGCTTTGGGGATGTTTTTCTACTAAGAGGACAGGACAACTTCACTGCATGAAAGGGACGATGAATGGGGCCTATACCATCAAATCTTGGGTGAGAACCTCCTTCCCTCAGCCAGGACAATGTAAATGGATCATGGATAGGTATTCCAACACAACAATGACCCAAAACACATAGCCAAGATAACAAAAGAGTGGCTCAAGAAGAAGCACACTAAGGTCCTGGAGTGGCCTAGCCAGTCTCCAGACCTTAATCCCATAGAAAATCTGTGAAAGGAGCTGAAGGTTCGAGCTGCCAAATGACTTGGAGAGGATCTGCAAAGAGGAGTGGGACAAAATCCCTTCTGACATGTGTGCAAACCTGGTAGCCAACTACAAGACATGTCTGACCTCTGTGATTGCCAATAAGAGTTTTGCCACCAAGTACTAAGTCATATTTTGAAAAGGGGTCAAAATACTTATTTCACTCATTAAAATGCAAATCAAATTATAACTTTTTTGAAATACATTTTTCTGGATTTTTTTGTTGTTATTCTGTCTCTCACTGTTAAAATAAACCTACCATTAAAATTATAGACTGATCATTTCTTTGTCAGTGGGCAAACATACAAAATTAGCAGGGAATCAAAATACTTTTTCCCTCACTGTATCTCTTTATATGTGGTCCTTATTAGTACAGATTATTCTTTTTTCTAATTTATGAATCGATTTTGCCCTTGCAACATTTAGAAATGTATATTCTATAGCAGTGGTCTTCAAACTTGGAATTCTGGAAGTTGAAGTACACAAGTCATAAAAGGGCCAAGTTTGGAGACCCCTGTTCTACAGCAAGACACAAATATGGGACAAGAAGTATATCAGGGAAGGATATTTCCATTGATTTATTACTTAAAGAAATCTACATGTAATGTCCAATGGCACACATCTCTATATATTAATGCAGAGAAGCATTTGCTGCAAAGGAGTACAACTAATCTAACAAATAGTTCATTCGGTCCTTCGATATATCAAACCACCTAATATTCAGGTGTGGTCCTGAAGAAAGCACAAGAATGAGCTACAAGATCTGAAAATAACCAATACCTATCTATTTGTATGCATCTTGTAGAATCAAGGTACAGACTTGATTCTGTCTTATAAATTGTTAACTTATGCTCTTAGATGTAAATACCATGTCTTTTACCTGTATTATCTTTTGAACAGATGCAAAGTTAATTTAAATAAGCATTGCCACTTTTTTCCTTTTTCATTCCACTGTTTAGAAATTGGTAAGCCACAATCACTGCTGTTCTCCTATATCATATGAACTGTGGGCCTACAGAGGCTGAGGCAGCTTTAAGCCTAAACTACTGTTAAACATCTACTTTTTGTAATTCAGCTTGGTAACCGATCAGTGGGAACCATTTCAAAAGTATATATTCAGAAATACGTAGA
Source organism: Vipera ursinii (assembly GCF_947247035.1). Taxonomy (NCBI): domain Eukaryota; kingdom Metazoa; phylum Chordata; class Lepidosauria; order Squamata; family Viperidae; genus Vipera; species Vipera ursinii. The sequence goes on along the minus strand of NC_139512.1, from coordinate 141,990,846 downwards.
CCACATGATGTCTTTTCCATATGGCATCTCATAATTATTTGGCTGTGTGTGAACATGATGAAAATGGCTCCCTAACTCTCCGAGGATCAGGGTAAATTATTTCAATTAGAGATATTTCAGAGCAAACATTGCCTTGGGGCATATTAATAATAGTACCTGAGAAGGAACAGCTGTCTTTTGAGCTTAGAAATCTGTCAGTTCCTTACTGCCCCAATAATAGGACCTATTTTGTAACTTTAAAAGCAAAACAGTTTTTTTTTTCTTTAGGCTTTACCTAAACAGAGAGCTTGGCAATGGAAGTGGGTTATAATCCTCAGCATGGGAGCTGGTGGGTGGATTTTCCCTCTCAATAAACTTTTGTATAAAACCAACCACTCTCCTGATATTTATTTTCCACAGTGCTGAAATCACACATAGACCCCTAAAATATATATAAAGGATTTTATTATTTCCTGAAGCTGTTTCTGGCAAACTCTTTGTTCTTGAAGGTAGTTTTTACATCTGATAGATATGACCATTCAAATTATAAAAATATTTTTTTCTGATAAGATATTCATTTTGAAGCATTTTAAAATGCAAGATAAGAGGGATCAAACCTATCCATAATTTCAAATGAGGCAGTTTGTCTTCTGCTCACTAGCAGTTAGTATTTGAACTAGGGTTTCAAATGACAAGATTAAATCAGATATCATCAATCCCATAAGCACTATGAAACAAATCCCCTCAGATGATGCAATTAGCTATAGGTTTTCAAGGTGAGGGAGGTTGGTCATTTAGAACAGGGGCTATTAGTAAATTTTCTTAATTGGCAATGGATTACTCCAGAAGACTTTTGCATTTCCTGTTAACTCTACAATATTCCTTAAATGAAATCTTTACATACAATAATGTGTAAATGTGAGTTATACTTGTTCTAATTATAGTTGTTTCATGTACCCAATTCTCTTAAGAAGTCTATAATGCTGGAGAAGGTGGAAGAAAGAGAAGAAGAGGGCAGAAGATGTGAGGCTGGGGGGGAGACTTGAATATCCAGAACAGGAACACATCATCCTGGAGAAGATCTACCTACATTATGGCTGAGAGTTGACTCTGATTGGATGACACATAATCAATCATTCATTCATTCAATCAATCAATCCTAGAATATGACTAACACAAATGAGGCAAATTTACTTTGTTCAGTCATACACAAATCTGAGCTCTAGTACTATTATTTAAAACTTTTTGGGCAGGACCACAACCATGGTTTAAGGAGAAACCTGTTTATAAAACCTGTTTTAAGCCAAAAAGTAGCTTTGACACTGAATCTTTGATCAGACAGGTAAATAAGACACATGTGGTAACTGGACTCTCATTGTGAGATCACACAAGAGGGTCAGCTTGAAATATATCACATTTTTAAGTGTAAGCAAAAAAAAAAAAGAAACCAGAGCCATATTGTTTCCATGTAGAATAAAAAAGAAGGTGACAAATGGGTAACACAGAAAAACTGTATAAATACCAAAAGTTATATGAGGAAAACCTAAAACAGCAGCTATACTGAAACCTACATATATATATATATTAATTTGTTTCAGTATCTTTTTAATTTCAGGGGATATCCATCTTCCTCTGTGCCAAAATTAGTGTCTATCAGTTTCAATTTACTCCATTTGCCCATTAGGATGTCTCTCTGAAATCATTAATCTTCTAATGAAACTTAACTGCAAAGAAAGTAACTTCTACTAGCTCCTAAAGCTATGAATTTCAAAGAATGCTCTCTTGGCGTTATGCATCTTCTTGGTTCTGGCTTGAAATGTTACTATTTTCCCCTGTTTATTATGAAATACTTATTGAGCTGTTTAGACAGTACCTCCACAGTAACCACCAACTCTTCCTTGGCTACACAGAAAATGGTTTCTCTTAAGCCAGTCTGTCACAAGGAAAATGTCCCTGCTTGGATTCTTGATGAGTAGTTCCATCTGCACTGAAAAACAAAAAAAAATGGTAGTTAAAAATAGAAAATAAAATGTAGGAAATTGAGTTTTTAAGTCCCTGCTGTCCCCACCATTGCCCCAACGACCAATGTGTCCCATGCCGCTCTCTTGCTTATTGCAATATTATTGTCGCTACAAAAGGTAGAACAAATCCTGGGAAGGAGCCGAGTCTGAAAATTGTTATTGTTTAGTTTGAGCATTCTTTTCGTTTTTGTGGTCTGTCTCATCAGCAGGTGAAGCTATAATAAAAATAATGGGGTAGTACTGTATAAAATAGCATTGTAAAACAGTAAAAGAGAAGGAGGAGGGGGAATTCCAGTAGAACACAATGTCTTTTTCCGTGAAAACTAGTACAGTGAGTGAGAGTACAGGCAGTCCTTGACTTACAACAATTCATATAGTGACTGTTCAAAGTTACAGCAGCACTGAAAAAGTGCCTTGTGGCTACTGTTCACACTTATGACCGTTGTAGCATCCCCATGGCCATAGATATAAAATTCAGACACTTGGCAACCGGCATGAATTTTTGACAGTTGAAGCGTCCCAGGGTCATGTGACCAAATTTTTTCAACGTTCTGACAAGCAAAGTCAATGGGGAAGTCACATTCACTTAACAACTCTGTTACTCACGTAACAACTGCAGTGATTCACTTAACGACTGTGGCAAGGAAGGTCATAAAATAGGGCAAAACTCACTTAAAACTGTCTCAGCAGCAGAAATATTGGGCTCTGTTGTGGTGGGAAGTTGAGGGCTATCTGCAGTACTGTTAGAAGATACATTTCTTTATCTATCCCCATTGCTATTGGGGAAAAAAAGAATTATTGTAGTAAATAATAATAATAATAATAATAATAATAATAATAATAATAATAATAATAATAATAATAATAATAATAATAATAAGAATAATAATAATAATAATAATAATAATAATAAGAAGAAGAAGAAGAAGAAGAAGAAGAAGAAGAAGAAGAAGAAGAAGAAGAAGAAGAAGAAGAAGAAGAAGAAGAAGTAGAAGTTGTTTTGGCAATGTATATAAATAAGTCATGTGCATTCCATTTGTTGTTGTTGTTGTTGTTGTTTTTGGCAGTAATAGCCACCACCATCATTCTAGCCCTCAGAACTAGGATGCAAACTTCAGGCCATAAACCTAGAGTAGAATTTCCAAGCTAATTTAATTTTTTCCACCTCTAACTTTAAACATTAATCACTGGTAAGAGTCCCTGGTAATTAGAATGGTATGTCTGGGATACTCCTTCATATCATGAGCTGGAATAGAAAATATGAAGAGAGGGACTGTTGCCTTTACATATTTCCTGCCAGTTTCACTTAGGCAGTTTTAACATCCAACGTTTATCAGGATTTGTAAATGGAATACTTAACTCCAGGAGATCAATATGAGTCAAACTGCAGTTGGATACTGAAGGTAAATCATATGCCAATCTCTTAATTCTGAATTCTTCGTTCTAGTTAGAGTTTCAATGACAACAACATCAACAAGACATTGTTGACATAAATATACTTGCCTACCTGTGCCTGCATTTCTATGTACCCTTATTACCATACATTTTCTAGCTCAGTGAAGATACAATAGCTAAATAGGTCAATAGCAAATTGGTTCAGTCCCTTGATGAAGGAATGTGCATCTAATTAAAAGAAAAGTCATAAACTTATTATTTTGTCATCTGAAAAGAAAAATATTGGTGAAGAATCAGTGCCACCTGACTGAAAAAAGTAATATTAGTACTGGTGGCTAGATGCATTTCTTTGAAGAACCTTTGTTGGATCTCATCTAAATCTCCTGCCATTTTTTATTGCTTGTCTTGCTTGTTGTTAGTTGGGGGTAACAGGCAATAACAAAAATGTTGCTCCAAATTGGCACCGTGGGCTCTGCCCAGAATTAAATATTTCTGTATTTTAGTATTTATTGCCCTGTTCACCGCCCTGAGTCCTTCGGGAGAAGGGTGGTATACAAATTAAATTAAATTAAATAAATAAATAAAATAAATAACATGAATCTTCAAAAGGAATAATGCACTTATCATAAAATAATGGGGTTCATTCCTCCACCAAAGACACATTTTAATTTTCTTTCCATTTTAAATGTCCATTTGCCATACAAGATATATGAACCATATACAATTCCTTCCTGATAGCAATTCCATTTTGCAGAAATGATTTTAAAAGGTTCACTGAACTGTTCAATGTCTTCCTTTCTTAACTTTTACAGTTGTTTAATCGTATTATTATTTGGTTCTGAATTTGAATACCACTTTTAAAAGGAGCAGGATGATTTACAGAACAAATGTAAAAACAGGAAAAAAATAAGACTTCATAATCCCTGAGTGTTTGATTCATGCAGAAGCAAACCTACCATAAAGAACTAAAAAGCAGGGTTAATGGGTGCATTTTCAGCAATCAGTTAAATTGAAGTTGCTCTTCCAAAGGCAGAAGAATCCATCACAATAGAAAAGGTCTGGCTTAGATAACTATTCCTACCCAGCATTGTCAGTTCACAGTATTGTGGGCAGGGCGTTGTCCAAAACTCTAAAGTCTACATTAGTATTTTAAGGGGTGGAGCACAACGTTCGTATTTGTCCTCTTAAATTTCAGTCATACTTTCTGAAGTTCAAGTAATGTCAAGCCCTGGGAAAATCAGGTGATTCAGGCAGTTCAAATGAATATAAAGATTTATTGCAAACTTAAGCTCTCTACAAGAATCTGATCAACTAGCGGTCAAGGGAAATGTGTGGGAGATAAGAGAAGCATTCAAGGTGGGCTGGATTTAGATCTCTTGTGGACATGCAGGGACTTGTGACTTATGACACGTTTGACCCCTCCCTCAGGCTCAGCCTGGTCATCTCCTACAAGTAAGCATTTATTGAAGTATTTATAGATTTATGCTGACCAAGCAGAGATAGGATTGGGCTATATGTAAAGTAGCCCAGGTTTTATTAAACATTTACAGATATTTTATTTAACATTTCCAGGTTTTATTAAATATTTTACAGGTGAGTGGAGTGGTGGCCTAGAAGTGAAGATGTTTGCCTCCCACTCGGAAAGTTGAGAGTTCAGTCCTAGCAGTGGCTGATGTTTCTCTATCAGGGTACAAAAAAAAATATCTGCTACAAACTCCGCGTAGGTGTCAGGAAGGGCATCCAGCCAGTAAAGGTTCAGCTCCATTCAGTCACCCTGATTTGACCCCAAATTAAGGGATGACAAGGTCATTAAGAAAAATAAACATTTTACAGATGATCTGTGGAAAAGTACTGGAAATATTGCAGCCATTTTGTCTTCTTTTGTATATAAATTTGCCTAGAGTACTAATTTTATCAAATTCCAAATAATTCCTTTTATTGTAAAATTATTCATGTTTTTTCTCCTTTCTGTACCCAAAGTACTTTTGTTTCCTCTCATGGGTCTTAAATGCTTCTAAGAATTCCATGCTGCTCTAAATGAGCATTTTATATTATCTTTGTACTCTCCTCCAACAGGTACAGCATTCAGGCTAGACAAGATATGATTTTTTTTTTAGTTTTCAGAACACAGAGAACTCAGTAACTTCTTTTTCTGAAACCTAAAGCACAAATAAAAATCATTATGAGATAAAATAATTTATTACATTAATAGAAAAGATTTGTATTAACTGATTATATTTTCCTGCTGCAACAAATATAAGTATTTATATAGTTTATTTGTATTAGTTACCCATTTCATATTTCACATGGAATTCCCTGGACTGTGAACTTTCCTTACAACAAATGTAGTTGTTAGTTTTATTGGTTGGGAAATAAATCATAGAACCAACTAAAATTTTATTTTATTTATTTATTTTTATTCCATTTATATCCCGCCCTTCTCCGAAGACTCAGGGCGGCTTACAAGCTTAGCAGTAGCCTTCATTCTATGTATATGCCTGCTTATTAGGGCTTTCACACAAACCCCAAGCGGCATTATTACAAAGTCAGCTTATTGCCCCCAACAATCTGGGTCCTCATTTTACCTACCTCTGAAGGATGGAAGGCTGAGTCAACCTTGAGCCTGGTGGGATGCGAACCTGCACTAATTGCAGGCAGCTGGTGTTACTTAAGGAGGCATTAGCCCACTGCTCCACCAAATAATGGGATTTTGGTCTATATCCAGTAATTAACAATGTAATCATAATTTAAATAATTCCTTGGACATTACTGCACCCATGTATTTTAGTGTAAATTATATTTTATAATTACACTGCTTGATTTTAACTAGATGAATATAAGTATTTGTATTTTATTTCTTCCCACTGTTTCCTACAACAAATGATGATGGTGATGATGATGATGATGATGATGATTGATCTAGTGCAGGAGTGTCAAACTGGCGGCCCACAGGCAGGAGGTATCACATGCAGGCCATGTCCACCCCAGCACCACAAAGGCAAAAAAAAAAGTCACAATATGTTGCAATACATCACATGGATGCAAGCGAGTTTGACACCCATGGTCTAGTGATTAAGGCATCAGGCATAAAATAGGAGATTTGATTTCTAGTCCCACCTTAGCCATGAAAGCCAGCTGGGTGATCAGTCATTCTGTCTCAACCCAACCCATCTCACAGAGTTGTTGTGTGAGAAAAAAAAATAGGAAGAGGAAGGCAGGTTGGATATATTTGCTGCCTTGAGTTTCTTTGTAAAAATAATAAAGGCAGGATATAAATTTAATAAAGAAGATAATTCAAATAATTAAAGAAGTTCACATTAATGTCCTTCAGATTTTTTCCCCCCAGCTGCTTGGTAGACATTTATTTATGCCCTTTCTTAGCAAGAAACCTATTAGATGGAGACAAATTATAGTAAGTTACAACTACTGGCTGCTACCACAAAAGGCTCTTAATTAGTCTGTAACAACAGCAGGATAATATATCACCTTGTATCATGCTATGTGTATGTTTAAATGTTAGATTTTGTTTCAGAAGTATCAGAGAACATCCAGAACTGTCCCTAGTTGAAGGGAGCAAAAAATGATTTCCTTGAAGCTATATAAAGATTCTGCTAAATACTACAAGATGATAGGGACAAACTGATTGAGCATGGCAAACAATTAAAGCACAGTGCTTTAGTGTGAAAAGCCATATCTACAAACATTAAACAAACATACAATTTCTTATCAATATAATGAAAAGTCAGGTGTACACTGTTTTCAGAGGCATTTGTTTCTTTATGCACGATTATTCCTCTCTTTTCACCTAACAGGTGTTGTATTTGAAGTCATCCTCATTTCCTTCTTGCCCTAGGATGAAAGCACTTTACTACCTTCTGGGAGTTTTTTTGTTTTTTTTTGAGGGACATCACCTCCATGTTATCTCCATTCTTCTGCTGAGAATCACTTCAAGCTTCCTTTTTTGAAGTGACATTTTTCTTCTGTTCCTGAACCAGCACTTCCCATGCAAACAATCCAGAACATCTCCATTATGAGCCTAGGAATGATGCAGCCAAGGACAGGAACTTGCTCAGCTCCAGTTGGCTCTGCACCTTGGCCATGGAAATGCCCTTCTGCATTGGGCATAGTTACATCTCCATCTCCATGTCCATTGTTCTTTGCTGCAAGAGAGACAAAAATGATATTTTGATTGATTTTTTTTTCCTGTTTACATTGAAATAAACCATTCCCAGGAGACTGATAGATTTGTCAGCCAGGAATCCTTCTATTTAGTATGTACTTATATTTTATGTGTATGTCCATCTCCTGGGTACATTTCAAAGTATAGAAAGCACATGGCACATACACACATACACAAAGGTAGAAAAGTAGGGTCAGAAATACAAAAGGCCTTAGCCTGACCAGAAGGTTAGTGAAGCAAATTGACTTCAAGAGCCTTGGTGGAGCAGTGGGCTAATGCCTCCTTAAGTAACACCAGCTGCCTGCAATTAGTGCAGGTTCGCATCCCACCAGGCTCAAGGTTGACTCAGCCTTCCATCCTTCCGAGGTAGGTAAAATTAGGACCCAGATTGTTGGGGGCAATAAGCTGACTTTGTAATAAATGCCACTTGGGCCCCCCCGAAAGCCCTAATAAGCAGGTATATACATAGAATGAAGGCTATTGCTAAGCACATTGTGCTTTAGATTGTAAGCCACCCTGAGTCTTCAGAGAAGGGCGGGATATAAATGGGATTTTAAAAAAAAAGAAGAAGAATAGGGAAAAGAAAGACTCAGAGGTCTAATAGTGCTAAGAGCTTTCTGTTTTGGGATTTTCTTCTTTATTTTCCATACCAGTTTTTCCACAGATAAAGGGACAAGTGAAGGAGGCGAGGGAAGGAAGGGAGGGAAGATAATTATATTTTTTTATTTTTTTATTTTTATTATTTTTATTACATTTATATCCCGCCCTTCTCCGAAGACTCAGGGCGGCTTACAAGCTTAGCAGTAGCCTTCATTCTATGTATATGCCTGCTTGTTAAGGCTTTCACACACAACCCAAGCGGCATTATTACAAAGTCAGCTTATTGCCCCCAACAATCTGGGTTGGGGTTGATATGTAAGCATATCAAACTTCTGTTTCTTAGGAAGGAATGGCAATCCACTGCTAAGCTTGTAAGCCGCCCTGAGTCTTTGGAGAAGGGCGGGATATAAATGGAATTAAAATAAAATAAAAAATAATAATTACTAACTAGTCTTATGAAATGATTTCATACATGAAGCCATCTAGAAGTTGTCAGATTCCTGCAGGTTACTTGCAAGTTTCCTGAGGAGCTTGATTGTTAGAAGAAGCCCATGGTAATTAATAAGAAGTAAGTGATTAAGATGCTGGAAGGTGGGCAGTTCAAGACCCAAGTACTGTGTGATGGGGTAAGCTCCCATTCCTGCCCCAGCATCTGCCAATCTAGCAGCTTGAAAGCAGGCAAATGCAAGTAGATAAATAAGTACCATTTTGGTGGGAAGGTAACAGCATTCTAAATAATAAAATAAATTGACTCCCTCTTCTTTGTGGCAGCCCCTCAAATACTAGATTACTGCTATCATGTCCCCCCTCCAGTCCTTCTTTTCTCTAGACTGGCCAAACCCAATTTCTGCAACAGTTTTTCATATGTTTTTGTCTCCGAGCCTTTAATCATCTTAGTTGTTCTTTGTACTTTTTCCCAAAATCTCAACATCTTGGGACAGATCTTACTTTAGAGGGTAAGATGTTGCAAAGGTTGGGCACTGTGGCAAAGAAGGTTCTTCTTCTGGATCCCAACAAGTGGAGTTCTTTGAGCAACAGGATCTGCTGTAGTCTTAGGATTAGTCTTAGCAGGATAACATGGTTCCTCTAGTAGCCCAAACCTATCAATAAACCAAGAAAGCCATACTTCGTGCCAGTCATATCTGGTTGACCCTTTCAGTCAAAGTGAAAAACTCAGCACTTCTCTTTTGCTTGTTGTTTTCCTTAAGTTTCTTTTTGTTTGTGGAACAATATTGTCAGGCTCAAGTCCCAGAAAGTGTATTTATAATGAGCAAAGAAGTATCTAAATCTTCTCAGTCTTTGGTAACCTTCTGGAATCTCATCAATTTCTATTGATATTTCTGGGAACTTTAGATTGGTGCTAATGCTAATCCATTGTACTCTATGAAACACAATGAATCTTTGCTACCAAAATTATTCACAAAATGGCTATGATTAAAAGCTAATGAAAAGAAACAGCAAGTTGGCAACAACTCAGATTTTCTCTTTTTGGGGTCATCCAAGAAAGTTATCCATCAGCATTAGCTTTCTGCATTCAAGCCACAGATGAATCAATTGTTTTATGAATAGCTTCCAGCTCTTTTTCTGGTTTCAACATGATGAAATGTTTGGAGAAATTAGATCTTCATCAAACATTGCAGAAAACATTCTAACTTTCCCTTCTAAGTTAATGTGGTCTCAGATATTTGTGTCAAACATGGGATGATTTTGTGAATTCTTTCAGGTGAATTATCATTGTCTTCCATTTATATCTACAGTTTAAAAAATGATAAACAAACCACACAGAAATTCTCTCTTTCAAAAGTTCACTGAGCCGACTTGAGCCATTCTTGCTTCCTGTCCGTGATTCTGTACCGCTGGGCTGAAGACTCGTTGTGCTGCTGACGGCTATTTGAATTTCCCGCTCCGCGCACTTTCTGTTCATGTGCCTTTTTCTCCGCTGTTCTGCCACAATCCCATCCTCGTCGCCACTGTTGTGTCCGGTTGGGTGACAGATAACACAGAGATGGATCCGGGTATAGTCTGTTTATTAAGCTGCATGTGGTAGAACTGAACTCACATGGCCCCGTGTTGCTTATATGTCCAGCAAATGCCAGACGCTAGCCAACCACCCAGCTGGAATCTCCCACCTAGCCTCAGGCACCCAACCTGGTGCCCAGGAATTCCCGCCGGCTGGATTAGCCAATCACGAGGCTGTGCAGTTGTGTACAGAACAGCATGAGGTTTTTTTATATCAACCAATGGAGATTCCAAATCGTTATTTTCTAAGTTTGATTTTTGGAAGAAAGAACATGTTGAAATAATATTTAAGATATCTGTGTAGAATGTACTGCAGTCTAATGAACTTAAAACTGTTTTATAGGTTGTTGTTTTTTTTAAAAAAAACAGACCTTTATTTTCTGCAAAGTTTATTTCAAAGCGCACAAGCCTGTAGGTAGAATCAATTTATATGATCTGTGGAAAAGAAATGGATTGTTTTACTTCCCAAGTCACTGAACTCTTTTCAGATTTGGATACTGTCCTATTTGTAAACAAATTACTAGTCTAAATGGACAGATTGCTTATCTAGAATCTCTAGTCTATGCTCTTCAGGCAGAAATTAGGTATCTAACTCAGCCATTCTGTTCTATTGAGCTTCCCGTCTATCAGGCCTTTTTACCACAAAGATCCCACAGGAGAAGGGCAGTATGGGACCTGGTAGGTTGAAAGCTGTGAACCACAAACAGAAAGCTTTTGCTGTGTCCCTGCATAACAGATACAGTGCCCTTACTGACCTTAATAGGGATACTAAGGTGGCAGGTCAAGCTGGTTGTGATGACGATGATAACTGAAATGAGCAGGAGATTGTGGTCAGAGATGAAGAATCTGTTTGGATAGGGGAAAGACTGAAGCAGGTATTACACATCAGTAATGCAAGAAGAGAAAGGTATCTAAAAAGAGAAGCCACCTTCTGGTTAGTGATTCAATTGTAAGGGATGTCAATTTAGGAAAGGATGCAGAGGTTTTGAAAAAGGCTAGGTGTTTGCCAGGTATTACTGCCAGCAGAGACAAAAGACATATTTTTAAGATAGTCACAAATGCCAGTAAGGACTATGATGACAATGCTCTTGTACATCTTGGCATGAATGATCTGCCCCACCTTCGCAAAAAAGAACTGTCTCTGCAGAATGATTTCCAAAGCTTGAGGCAGAAACTCAGTAGGATAGGCTCTAGGCTTACTTTTTCAGAGGTTTTACCTGCATATAAGGAACAAAAGGAAGAAAAAGGAAAAAGCCAGAGTATAGAGGAATTCAATATGTAGCTAAAGGACTGGTGTAAATTGGAAGCCTTTGGTTATATTCGTTACAATGTCTGCAGCTGGTCTGATGAAAAACTGTACAAGAAAGATGGTTTGCATCCATCAAAAAAAGGGACTGAGTTACTTGGCATTAAATTCACAGATTTTTCTGGAAAAAGCATTTAAACTAAACAATGGGGATGGAAAGTTAATTGATACAGAACATTTCTGTCCCCAGCAATCTAAAACTAATGGGGTTATCAGTGCTTGTGACATAGATGTTTATGCGGTTAAGAATATCAACCTTGCCGTCAAGGAAAATCAAGCTTTTGATAGTGTGTGCCATACCATGTGCACTAATCAAACAGGTGGAACGGAAATAGGGGAACTAAGGTACAAAACAGGTTATGTAGAAATTAAACCCAGGGTCAATCAAAAAGGACTCAAATGTCTATACATCAACACACAGAGTATGAGGAATAAACAGGGTGAATTAGAAATTCAAGTAAATGAGGGCAGATATGATATTTTTGCCATTATGGAAACTTGGTGGGATGAAACCCAGAAATGGAATATACAGCTAAAGGGATTTAAATTATTTAAAAGAAATAGACCAAATAACAGAGGATGTGGGTGGCCTATAGAATACACCTATGGTAATAAAAGGGAGAAAAAAAATGACATTGCCATAGGTGTATACTATAGGCCACCCAACTAACTCTGTGAGTTCTAGTCTGTTTTAGGCTGAAAGCCACATGGAAGACTTTGGCCCAGTCACTGTCTCACAGCCCAACCCACCTCACAGTGTTGTTATGTAGGGAAAATAAAAAAAGGAAGTAGTAGTACTAGGTGTGCTTGCCACCTTGAGTTATTTATAAAACTAAGAAAGGTGAGTTTAAAAAATGAAATCTAAAAAAAAGAAGAAAGGGGAAAATATACTGGATTAAATATTGACATATTTGTCAGATGCACAAATATGGAAACTCTATCCAGCAGGCTTATTATTCACTTTATTCATTCTAAATTATGCTGTCTTAAACTTAAAACAGACGTCTAACTTGAAAAAAAATGTATTTCTCCCTCGTATGGATTCCAGACAAAAAAGGATAGCATTTCAGTTAGAATATAGCTATAATTGGACTATTTCTCATCCCTCAGTGATTGCAATTCTCTTCTTGATCTTCTAAGTTTTAGACTAGGTGCCTTAAATTGTACCCAGATTGTCTTCCCTACCGTGTTAACTGGTAGGAGATAATATTTAAAGTAATGCTGCTGTGGTACGACAAAAGATGCAAAGAAAAACAGCAACAAAAGAAGGCACTCTTGAAAATTCCTTCCATAGCCAGATCTTGCATCCAAGATCTAACAATCTTGTTTTAAAGATTTATTACTGATCTGAAGGTGTACTGTAACACAACACCAGAAAAGTTTCTGAAACCACAACAGAAACATGAATTGAAATGAGGTAGAAGGCTAGAGATCAAGAAGAGGCTGGCCAGAAATGGATTGGAGGGTTGGGGTTGCTCAAAATAAAAGAAGAATCCAGAAGGCCTTGAACTGTTGTGTATGGAAGGAATCATGGGAATTAAAGTGAGAGGAGAACTTGTTAAAACCTTGTTACATCTGTCTTCTCTCAGAAGACTCTTTTTCTGCACCATCTTCTGGAGACTAAGCCTTGTTAGCATAGTGGAACAAGGGTAACACTGTTTAGAGTGGATAAAAATATAATAAAAAGCCACCATGCTACCCTTTGAATACAGAACTCCAGAGTCAGATAAAGCCAAAACCCGGGATTTGAAAGAGAGAGAGAGAAAAAAAACAAACAAACCTGGTGATTTGAAAACTGCTGATCAGACAGTAAGAAAGATGGTGGAAGACTGGAAGAGCAAAAGACCTAATATTCAAATACAAGAAAAGGAAGAAATAAAAAAAAATACAGCTTCATTAGTTTTGCGTTATGAATAGGCACGTTACTGTAATAAATGGTAAAGTAGCAAAAGTGAAAGTAGTTTGAAAGTAATGCTGCTATTGCCAGAGCCCAGGCGAGGTTTGTCAAGAATAAGCTAAGTCAGTTTTATGCAAAAATGTCCCTAAGCAGTTTCCAATGAGCAATAAACATAGATTCTTTGGGTGTTGACTGCTGGTGAGGAGGTGTTTTTGCAAATCAATTCCCACACAAGCAGTGATAAGCAGAGATTAGCACCAAGATTACAACTAGACCTACAATCAAGCAGTAAACAATACCCCAATCAATCAACACAGACAAACAATCAGTAAACAACAGACTAATCAAGGAACCAAGAATAGTCCCACCAACACTGGCAAGCAAGTCACCTATATGTAAACAGAGAGCAAACCCTGCTCCCTCCTAACACTGATGATGTTACCCAGTTGGGTAATGAAATGTCTGCAGGAAAACAACCAAGCTCAGAGAGCACCAAGGACCCCACAGAAAGATTTCTACAGAACAGGGTGACTGCATAATCATCATCGCTATCATGATAGCCTTGCTCCTGCCCGATGTCTCTGAATTATGACGATAGATAATCCCATCTAGTATAGACACGTCTAGCCATCTTTAAGAAACCATGTCATTATGATATCATTATACACATTGGATGAATTAACACACTAACAACATGATGTGCACCATGCCACTTGCCTCCTTTGCTCTCCCCTGCAGGGTTACACAGTGGATGGAAGTAATAATGCCCATAGCCAGTTAAGCTTGGTGAGAAAATTTTATCGCTCAGGGCAATGGAAATAAACTAAGAACCATTTTTTTTGCAAAGAGTGCTGAAAAACTGCCAAAAGGGAGAAGCAATTTCTCGCACTTTTAAAGCTGTTGCTTTATTTGTATCTAACAAATACATAAAAATATATCTGCATAGCCTTCATTTCTTCTATGACTAAAATATATAGTCCTTCTGAAAGTCCTCATTTCTAGTACACATGGCAACATGTTATAAGATTGATCCATACGTGGTGATTAAATGAAGAAACATTAATTGACACAACTCACTTAAGCACAAATATTCATGTCTTTCGTTGAATCCTTTTTGCACAAATACACACATACATACACACGCAAATCCCACCAGAACCAATAGCCTTCTCTGATAGAGGTAGGAGGTTCCAATGACTATTTGGATTTTTTCACATAATTGTGAGAAAAGCCTCAGTTCAGTTATGGATTCTGAAAAAGTACACATTGTTATTCAGACAGACTAGGTCTGGCTCAGTGCAAGCAAAGAGACAAGAGTCCAATTCTCTGTGAGTCACATGTTTATTCAGATCTGGACAAAGATGGGTTCTTTGTCCAGATGGAAAGACCTTGAGTGATTTCTTTAACATGTTTTTATGCTTCACTTGATTACATAAGCAGGAAACACTTTATCTACAAAAGTAGATACAGGTATAGAAGTTATTAAAATATCTGTGCCCACAACCTATACAGCAATAAGTATTTTGAGTATTGCAATATTGCAAGCAACCTCTGCCAACAGGCTGGAGTTCGATCCTCACAGGGCTCAAAGTTGACTCAGTCTTCCGCCCTTCCGAGTCAGTAAAATGAGGACCCAGATAGTTGGGGGCAACATACAAATAAAGCTTCTACATTGTAAACAGCTATGGGACAGTTTATAAGCCTAAATGCCATTGCAATGCTAGTGAGCAAGCTTCATTTAAAGAAATTTTGTGGTTCCCCTATCATCCTTGCCCAATCTAGAGGCATGTTTATTTATTTATTTCATTGTTAAACTTTATTTCATTTCAACATAAGGATCTTGATCATTGTAAGCCTGATAAACAATATGCAGAAATATACTATAGAGTTGTCTTTTCCTTTTCCCAAAATAAGAAACATTAGTGGTAGGTAGATTGTCACAAGGCTTCAAAGTACATATTAAATATAGCCAAGAAGAGTAGCTGGAATCCAGGGTGAGTCTGCTGTTATAAAAATCTCTTGAACATACAGCACATCCCATGGTGCTGTGGTGGCTCATTGGTTAGAATGCAGTCTTGCAGGCTAATTCAGCACACTGCCAGCATTTCAAGTTTCACCGGCTCAAGGTTGACTCAGCCTTCCATCCTTCTGAGGTCGGTAAAATGAGGAGCCAGATTGTTGGGGGGCAATAGGCTGACTCTGTAAACCACTTGGAGAGGGCTGTAAAGCACTGTGAAGCGGTATATAAGTTTAAATGTTATTGCTATTCCTATCTCAGAAGTGGGCATTCCTGCCCTAAAAAGAGGAAAACAGCATTTGCCTATTCTCCCTTCTTCTTGTACCTCCCTGAATCCCACCCTACACCAAATTTGCCTAGAATATTGGGAAGCGGTGAAAGACTGCACTTAAACCACAAATGCTTCTCCATTTCCCACTAATCTATCAACAGGACACCGTACCAGCTCTACCTGAGTTAGAGAAATCCAGCAGACTATTACATAGCAGCAAAGAAATAAAGAAAACTCTAGTGGTTGCCCTAGATTTTGCAGGCCAAATAAAGCAACGCTATCTATTAGGGTCTATTGAAAGTCTATTTAAAACCAGAAGTCTGAATTATTTATCCCTTTTAGGACTATTTGTTGTGTTTATTGTTTATACTTTATAATTATTGCAAATATCGGTGTCTTTCTGGAAAAAAAAATGCACGTGCTGTTCGACATAAGAGGAAAGCGCTGTGTCTCTGTGTGATTCCTAAATGTTTCTTTCAATGCCTCCTAAATGAATAATTAAAAGATGAAGCCTATAGTATATACAATCTGATTCCTAACAGGTTTCTTTTTTCCAGAACTAACTCTGAATTCATTGCTTTTTGCCATTCCTTATTTGGAAAGTTATTTGCATATATGATATTTTTGGTCTCTTTAAAATTAGGGAAACAAATAGAAATCAGTGGTACAGGAATTGAAACATGAGGGCTGCATGTATCCCCAGAGCTCCTTCAAAAGTTGCCATCCAAATTCTTATTTTTAATGAGACAGAGAGGAAAAATTTAAAAAGGAAAAAGGAAATAAAGGCTAATCTTACCCAATTTGTTCAAATTAAGCATATTTTGAAAATATGCATTTGGAAAAGACGTTGATAATTGAAACAGGAGCCGCAAACCTGCAAAAATAGCAATGAGGTTTAATGTTTACAGGCATGCAAATTAACCATTCAGATCTAGTTGTTTTGTTAGTAATTTTTCTTGATAAAATAGCCTGAGAATTTCTGATATATATCAGAATATATACATACATACATACATACATACATACACATACATACACACACACACACACACACACACACACACACACACACACACACATATATATATATATATATATATATATATATATATATATATATATATATATATATATATATATATATATATATTACTAGCAAACAACAAAACAAAACCCACACATAATGCCTGCTTCCCTCCTCTCTGAATTCCTCTTTTCTGCACACAGTAATGTCTCTTCCTTCTCACATTAACTATTAATATCAGTTTTAGTGTTGCAAACTCCAATATCACGCTTCCTGCAGAAGTCACAGGTTCCATGCTGGAAGTCAAGCAACACAACCTCTAGTTTCAGAATTGGGATTCTATCATTCTTTGGTATACTTGGAGTCTTGACCAAGTCTTGACTTGATAAGCTTTATCTCACTTTATTCTATTTCACTTGCTGTGAATGTAAGGATTTCTGATTCCCTATAACTATTTGCAAGTGTTTTTATTACTTCTGATTGTTCCTCTGTTGTCTTGCTGTCATGCTTCCGATTAATGAGACAGTTCAAACAAAATTCAGGCATTTTTTATCTAAAAAATCTTAATAATGACACACAGCATTGGCACTCATTGGCTAACAAACAGATACTCTTGAAAATTCTCTGCATTTATGATGCCTAAGTGTTCCCTTTCCTTACACAAGAATGCATCCCCATGTTGAGCTTCTTCCAAATCAATTTAACTCCTGATGTTTTTTTTTATCTATAATATGGATGTTAGTGAAATATTTATGAGATATTTGTTTATCTCTCTGGCTTTAAATAGAAAGTGATTCAAAATCAGAAGTATATATTACTGAATGATTTGAAGCAATTAGCATCAAGGCTTAAAGTTAATACAATCTTGCTGTCATGCTTCCGATTAATGAGACAGTTCAAACAAAATTCAGGCATTTTTAATCTAAAAAATCTTAATAATGACACACAGCATTGGCACTCATGGATGGATGCCAGAATGTGAAATCTCCTCCCCTAAGCCCATCGTATCATACACAATTCCCACCCTTATTTACACATCATTAATCACATTATCCAATTAGTTTTACATATGAAGTTTCACTTCCCTTTCTGTGCGCAGCTATTTCTTATCCTTCTCAAAGTAGCCATTTGACATTTTCCTCCCTTCTGTGATTCAAAGCGAAGCAGTTTAAACAAAAGGCTGTCTTTTATATTGTCAGTGCAAAAACATGTCAATGTTTGCAGCATTGACACTTGCATTTAGAACAAAAGATAGAAACAATACGGAATGAATTTTATCCATTCTAAAATTGATCAATTAAAATAAAAAACCAGTATATTTTAATGTAACATTTCTAAATAGCAGTAAATCAGAGAAATTGCTAGCTTATCAATTGCATAAAGAAAAGAATAAAGATAATTGGGAGATAATTTGGGTTAGAAATGTTAAATTTACTCAGGCTCAAAACTTAAGAGAAAATTTTTATAAAATGGTTTATAGATGGCATCTGGATCCCAAGAAGTTGTCTAACATGTATCCTAATTTACAGTCTAAATGTTGGAGATGTGGTAGTTTAGAAGCCACCTATTTTCATATGTGGTGGACTTGTAGAAATATAAAAGCTTTTTGGATTAAAATTTGGTGGAACATTCAAAAGATTTTTAAGAGAAAGATAAAGTTTTCTCCGCAATTGTTTTTATTGGGTATTGTTGTAGATTGTGATGTTAAAGAAACTAATTTGATGTTGAATATGATAACAGCAGCACGGTTACTGGTGGGACAATATTGGAAGAAGGATAGTTTGCCTACTATAGAAGAATGGGTGTTTAAAGTTTCTAATCTAGCAGAAATGTCTAAGATTTCTGCTAACTTGAAAGATCATCCACAGGAAAGATATATTTCAGTTTGGAGGAGATGGATAAATTATATTCAGAACAAATATGGGACTAAAAAGTTCCATTTAGCTTATGAGTAGATTTTAGAGGGATATTGTTATTGATCTTAGTGTTGGTACTTTGTATGTAGTTATGTTAAAGGGGAGTTAAAGCACATTATGAATTTGGTTAATTGTATATTATGCAAAAAAATTATTTAGAATATGATTATTATAACTATAATCCTGTATTTAGCTCTGGGAAGTGGGGGGGGAGTGGGCGGGTTTGGGGTGGGGGGGATTTGGGGATATATTGTAAAATCCTGTTTTTGTAAAACTCTTTAATAAAAAAAAGAATAAAAAAACCCTATCACTTTTATTTGAGATGGAAACAAGCACAGAGAAGGAGATGGAGAAATGTGTGGATTACTATTCCATTTTATATAGTAAACTGACAACTGATCCAGAAAAAGACTGAAGTCTATTTGAATTACTTAAAAAGTTGTTTGAATATGGTTACAAAATTTACAGATAAACAACAAGTTCTTAAACAGTCTTAAGTTCTATAACTGATGAGATGAAATGAAGATGAAGAGGCAATTAAAAAACTGAAATTGAAAAACCTCCAGGACCTAATAGTATTTTTGCTGTATAGCATAAGATATAGAACAAAAAAATAGTTAAAACTTTAACTTAAATAATAGAGGAAATTCAGGAATATGAAGAAAGTGAGGCTTTCATGAAAATAAACCTTTATCTTTGATTTTTTTTAAAGGAAAAGTTTCAATTCAGCCACTCTCATATAGACCTATTTCTTTTCTTAACATAAATTATAAGCTTTTCATGACAATAAAAGAGAACACTTTTTAAACCAAAGTGATACATCCTGACTAGATTGGAGTTGTCTCCAAAAACTACCAAAGAGACAATATTAAACCTATTCTGAATGCTATTGATAAGTTATATTTAAAAATAAAAAGTCATGATTTTTCTTGATACATAAAAAGCTTTTGACAATTGTGAGTGGCCTATCATACTTGATAAATTGAATTGTTTTAATTTCAGTACAGAATATTTCTGTTGCTAAGCAAGACAATTGTTAATGGAGTTTTGTTCCATTTTACCATCTTTTTTCTCACAACTGTTAAGTGAATCATTGCAGTTGCTAAATGAATCACGCAGTCATTAAGTGAATCTGACTTTTTCTATTGATTTAGCTTGTCAGAAGCCAGCTAAGATTACAAATGATGACTGCATGACCCCTGGACACCGTCACTATCATAAATATATGGGGATTCTGCAACAGTCCTAAGTGTGAAAAAAGTCATGTCACTTTTTCCAGTGCAGTTTAATTTCAATCAGTCACTAAACAAATGGTTGTAAGTTGAGGACCATCTGTAGTAACATCTTACTTACCCTCATAAAACAATAAAGCTGCAAAGTGATTCTGATTTCTAATACCATGGTTGCTTTTTAAAAGGTGGCCTGATATTTTCCCTAAAACAACAATAACTTAGTTTAATTATGTGTCATACCCCAGCATATAGTATGTGTATATACTGTTGTTGCTCTCTAGCTCCATCTAGTGGCCAGGGGTCAAAAAACATTCTGTATTGTTTGAAAGCTGACCCAAGCTTTTACCCATCAACCTCACTCCCCAAACAAGTGCATGCTGGGAAGCCATACTCCATTTCCTTTAGCATTTGAAGCAAAAGCACCTGGAAGAGTCCACCCTAATCTGTGGCACTTGGTCATCTGAGGACAAAACCAACATCCTGTACACACAGCTGGTGAGATTTAGATTTATCTGTATTAGTTAATTGTTATGTTCACCAGCAACTCAATACTGCTTATTTTGTATTTGGGTTCTTATTGTATGTATTTCTATTTTTCCCAGTTTCACCCATCCTGTTCTTTTAATAGAGCCTTGGTGGAGCAGTGGGCTAATGCCTCCTTAAGTAACACCAGCTGCCTGCAATTAGTGCAGGTTCGCATCCCACCAGGCTCAAGGTTGACTCAGCCTTCCATCCTTCCGAGGTAGGTAAAATGAGGACCCAGATTGTTGGGGGCAATTAAGCTGACTTTGTAATAATGCCGCTGGGGTGTGTGTGAAAGCCCTAATAAGCAGGCATATACATAGAATGAAGGCTACTGCTAAGCTTGTAAGCCGCCCTGAGTCTTCGGAGAAGGGCGGGATATAAATGGAATTAAAATAAATAAAAATAAAATAATAAAGCATCCAGATCTACACATACGGTCTGTTTTATTGAAGGATAGGTGGGTTTCCCTGCATGTCAAGCTGCACACAGAGTAATGTGTAGTGAGGACAGAACACTGTGTCTGAATGCATTTACGGCTTACAATTTTAGCCTATAACCCTTACTGCAGTGGTGGGATTCAGCCAGTTCGCAAAACCGGTAGCTATTTTTTTTGTTGCCTAAGCCCAGAGCGAACCTCTGGAAGCGGCATCCACACAGAGAACTGGTTGTTCACATATTTGAATCCCACCACTGCCTTACTACCTCAACTAACTCCTTGTTTTTGGTTTGGTTTGGTTTGATTTGGCGTTGGGAAGGGTGTCTTGCTTTTCCTATATGGTACTGGATCCTTCTTCCCTTTTTGTGTTATTAGTTTCCCATTTCACTTCACTGGAAGCTTTTCCCACAACTCATTTCTGTCTGACTTCTAATCCAGCTCACTGCTGAACAATTTTCTTCCAAGAAAATAGCATGAAATGTCTATGCTGCTGCACTGCGAGTTCTTAATGGACTTGTGAAAGGATGACTTTCCAGTGCACTGCCAAGCATTAACCCTCAGCAGGCAGTTTTACAAACAGAGCCTACACATGGTCCATGGCCAGTAGAATGAACAAATATGAACAAACACACATCATTTAGTGAATTTCCTAGTATAAGGAAGTTACACTCTAAAGCCTAGAGGTATATTGTGACTGATTAAGTATGTATGATGTCTGCCAAATCTTTGTAGATCAACAGAAGACTTAAATCTCACTTTGACTTTTAGACATATAATTATTCTCAGAATGAAGTTTCCATAATGAACAGCTCAAATCGTTTATTTAAACTATTGATTTGCAACCCACAGACTTTAACATTAATACTTGTCTTTGTCACTTTGAGCCTTTAACACTAATCAGGCTCTGTACGTTTATATTTGAAAAACCATGAGGATCCCACAGAATGCCAGGCTGTTCACATAATTCCTTCCCAATTCGAAATTAATTCTATCTTTACAACCAGTAGAAAGCCAATCAGTCTTGGACAAGTTTTCAACTAAACTCCAAAGTCTCTCTTCTAAAAAGAGAACCCCTGCTTTGATTTAATCGCCTTGGTTTATTGTACCAAAGTGTTTATCTCTGTCTCTGCTGCTATGGCTATTATATTCTCATCCAGTTACATTAATATTAGTGTTAACTATATCCACCTTGCCTTTTCTTCTCTACTAATATATGAAAATATTTTGCCACCATTTTTAATAATAATAATAATAATTTAAACTTGTTCTCCTTTATTATTTATGAGAATATTGTCTTATGTCACTTCTCCTTTACAAGCCAATTAATTATGGGGTGGGTTTTTTGTGTTTGTGTGTCCAGGAACCATACAGGATTCCCCCATTCCCCCAGGGTAAGGGAAAGAGGCAATGCCCCTATTTTTCTTCCCTAGGTGATGGATATTTCTCCTGACCTCATTTTTTTCTTCAAAAGTATAAAAAGTGTTCAGATTCCTTAAAGAAAAGGCTCCATGTCCTAAGCTAGGACAGAAAACAGCTTTATATCTGGTCAAACAATTTTATTTCAAAATTGTCAGACTAACACAGCCCCTCAGAGATTCAAACTAGAATCTTTCCCAGCCTTATAGGGGAAGGAATTTACAAGGAATTTCTACCTGCAGACATGGGCATCTCCTTTTCGAATGAAACAGGTGCCCTTCCGTTTTGGAAAAAAAAAATGACAATCACAGGCCCCAAGTCTCTTTTTCATGGCAGGTAGGGGAAAACAGCGAGATTCAAGTTCAACATTGCAATTTCTCATTGGGTGGTTTATAAAGTGTGAGGCCTAGTGTTGTTGTGTTGCAACCAAATTTCCTTTGTGAGCCTCCAAAGTCTGCATAAAATTTGTTTGGAAATTTTGAGCATTGCCATGCATTCTTGAATTTGAAGGTGGTGCTAGGATCAAGAAATCCATATGAATAGCATTATTTGCATCAAAGGTGAATAGAGCAAGTCTGTGGAGGTTGTCAGTCATCCAGGTCGTGGTTGTCCCAAAGATGGTTTTCCAAAAGGCAACTAGACTTTGTTTTTTCTTTGAAGACCTTTTGTTTCTCATCCAAGAAGCTTCTTCAGTTCTGACTGAATGGTGGAGGATGGAATGATTTATATTCCTTGCAGTCATCTGGTCATTAGCACTCTCTGAGAGCCATTGAGGCCATTTGGAGGTTTATCTGTGCCCTCAGGATCACCGGAACAGTGCAAATGGGTGTGGAACCTGCTTGGAAAGGACTGTGTTATAAATAGGAAATAGGTTGTGTTGTATCCCTCCCTATCTGTTGGGAAAGGGCTGTTCATTCTTTGACAAAGCCAGACTATTTGTCTGTCTATCTGTCTAGCTACCTGTCTGTCTGTCTGTCTATCTATCTGCCTATCTATCTATCTATCTATCTATCTATCTATCTATCTATCTATCTATCTATCTATCTATCATTAAATTTATATGCCACCCATCTCACTGTCTCAAATGATTCTGGGCGGCTTACAATGTTTTTTTCCTTATGTAACTCTGTGATAGCATATCTGCAAAACGTCCAGAGCAGTGTTTAAAACTTCAGATTCCCTGCTATGAGTCATCTAAGATATAAGTGAGGAGGTGAGACAACAAAAAACAACACTACCACATAATACAGATTTAAAGGAGCTGCTTTGTGGTAAGAAAGGAAGGAAAGGCCTGGTGCTATATTTTAATCTACATTTCATTCGTGCTTCTTTTGCCTGCCTTGCTGTGCTTCTCTATAAATTGAAATTGATCAATCTATATACACTGATTAAATAAATAACTAAATTAATCTCTATGAGTAGACACGATGGGTGCCTCCTTGCTGAAATATATGACTATGCATATGTTGATGGTAAAAGTAATAGAAAGAATAAATGGAAGTAAGAATAGAATGAATGATGAATAATTCTGAATCCCTATTGGTTGTTTCTGGTATACACAATCCCTGTCTGGCAGTGGCGTAGCGTGGGGGGTGCAGGGGGGGGGCCGGCCGCACCGGGCACAACATTTTGGGGGGGCGCGCTCGCACTGAGCTGCTCAGGGAGCCCCAAGGGCTGCACAGAGTTGGCTTGGCTCCGCTCTCGAGCTGCTCTTTCTTGCAAAGCGAAATGAGTCCGGCAGGTGAGATGGGCGGCCACATAAACTGAATAAAATAAATAGAAGCGGCCAACTCTCTGCCCAGGCTCAGGCCAACCGCAAGCGCCCCGCAGGCGCCCTGGCAGGTTTGGCCGAGCGAAGACGGACCCGCTGGCTGGCCGGCCTAGCTTTGTGCGCATGCGTGGCTTTATTTAGCGGGGCTCACGTGCGAGCTTGAATGCAGCGGCTCTTGCAGGTCGGAGCCCCGCCCAGCCGCCCTCGAGAGGGACCCGGAAGCATCCCACATGCGCGCGACTCTTCTTGGAAAGTCTACGCCGCTGCGGGGCGCGTCTTTTCAGCAGTGCCGTGACGTCACCGCCCGCGGCCCCGCCCGCCCCTCTATTTCCGCTTCCGGTTGCCTTGCCCCGGGTGCTGACAACCCACGCTACGCCACTGCTGTCTGGTCTCCTTCATAATTATTTTTCACTAGCTCCTTTTCTATCCTTTGAGATAATTGTTGAAAGAATTATATCCATGTGCCTCAGAAGAAAAATATGGAAGGAAGCAGGGAGGGAGGGAGGGAGGGAAGGAAAGAAGGAGGGAGGGAGGGAAGGAAGGAAGGAAGGAGGGAGGGAGGGAGGGAGGGAGGGAGGGAAGGAAGGAAGGAAGGAAGGAGTTTTAGACACAATGTGAATCAAAGCACTCATCCACCCAAATCAATGTGTACAGTATTTAAATAATGAATAAGAAAATTCTGCAAGCATTTTGGAGTTAAAAACTATAATTGTAAAATCAATAATCAGCTGATCTTTCATGACACTTCAGATCTGCCATTTGGGTCAGCTGTTTCATTCTTCTTAAGCTAGTACAGTTAGTCCTGTATAAGAAAAAAACAACTGGAAAGGTATCTACGGAGGTATCTATGTCTAAACAAAAGAGTTACTATATAGACTAAATTTAGAGCAACTTTATAATCTGGTCTTTTTCTGTAGAAATTATGACTAAATTATATAAAAGATGGGTTATTTGATAAATAACACCTCCCCCTTTTTCCTGGCCCTATTTGCCTGAAACATGACAGGGTTAATCCTGATTTTTTTTTAAACTATATCTGCAAATATTACATAATTCTCTAAAAAGAAAAAAAAATGCACCAATGATTTAGGAAAACATAAAGAAGCCAGTTCTGAAATATCTCTAATATTAGCAGGATTTATCTCTCCAAGAAGTTCTAATGTGCCTCTAATTATTTCTCATTCTGTTAAAAATGAAAAAAAGTCTGCAGCCATTTATGCTACTCAAGGGTTTGGGTTACCCAATTTGCTTTGAAATGAAGCCTGTGTTGCAGAATTGGAATCTGACCCAAATCTTGTGGTTTGTACACACCCCTGCAATGTGCCTCAAAAAATCAGATGCTGCCAGAGATAAATAGGAAGGGAGGCTGTTCCCTTTGTGGTCTAACTATATAAGCTTCTACAAGTCACCTGGTAGTTGGTATTTGGAGACTGAACTAATCTAATTGAACCTTTCATCTGATGTAGCAGAGGTATCCTGTTTTCCAGTGTGAGGTAAGCATATATAAAATAAATCAAAGTGGCCTGACTCTTAATAGAGTGCCTAAAGTCTCATGCTTTCTCTGTATGTGCAACTTCCTATGTACTTTGCATCCATTTCTGTGAAAATCATCAATGTTACATAAACACAAAACGTAAAATATCACTGGCTTGCAAAGCAGATCATTTTCTTCTCCCATCTGCTCCAAAGCAGAAATCCGGTGAGGCATATTCATTCAGCCATAAGATTTAAACTACATCACTCTATTTTGTTTTTTTTTTTAATACAAATCTACCAGTGTGTAATTTAATAATAGATTCTGTCATATCCATAATTACCCATAAATATATTATATTGCAAATACGAATAATAACTATGACAATAACAGGTATTTTTTTTCAATATTTACATAACCCCTAAGAAAGAATCTGCTTGAACAGCATTCTAAATATTATTTCAACAATGAATAAATAAATTCAAGTTTTTGCTATAGAATGAGTATTTAATTCTTCCTCTCTGTAATCTTTATAATATTGTAAGTGTTGTCATGAAAAGCAGGGGTTGGCAAACAGCAGCCTGTGGATTAAATCTGGCCCATTACCTGTTTTTATATGGTTTGTAAACTAAGAATGGGTGGGCAGATTTTCAGGCCAGAATCTCTGATTAGCTCCCAGCCAATCAGTGGCATCTTGTTAGTAGGCTCCTGCTATTCATTGGCTGCCACACTTCTTAACCTGAAGACCCGCCAGTTGTATTGGCAGAGGCAGTAGAGGGGTCAAATCTGGCCCTTTAAAAAAAAGATATATATATTTAATCCCATTTATATCCCGCCCTTCTCCGAAGATTCAGGGCGGCTTACAATCTAAGCACAAATTAAATGTGCTTAGCAATGTGCTTAGCAATGTGCTTAGCAATATCATTCCACAATAAGTTAATAGTTTTCTGTCAACATCTATCAGACCCTATTAAAATATTATTATTATTATTATTATTATTATTATTATTATTATTATTATTATTGTTGTTGTTGTTGTTGTTGTTGTTATTATTATTATTATTATTATTATTATTATTATTATTATTATTATTATTATTATTATTACAATAAGTAACATTTTCTTTATCTGGGGAGGTATTTCCTTTTTAAGAAACCAAACAAAACCAGAATGTATTCTCCTGTTATATATACATTTATCAAAATCTAAGTGGTTTCAGATACCACTTAAACAGCAACTTAGAGATACATACCGTATTTTCCGGCGTATAAGACGACTGGGCGTATAAGACGACCCCCCAACTTTTGAGATGATTTTCAAGATTTTTCGTCTTATACGCCAGAAAATCAGCAAGCCCGGGAAGGCACGCCCTCCCCTCTCACTGTGGAGGAAGCAGGGCAGGCTGGCATCTGGCGGAAGCCGGCAGGGCAGTCCTGCGCACGTGCACGCTCCCTGGCTCCTAAGGAGTCCTCGGGGAGCCATGGCAGGCGCCTCACGCTCTTCCCTCTTGAAGCAGCATCGGCAGAGCCGTCCAGTGTCGGGCGGGAGCCGGCAGGGCAGTCCTGTGCACGCGCGCGCTCCCCAGCTGTTAAGGAGCACTCCTTAGGAGCCGGGGAGCGCGCGTGTGCGCAGGACTGCCCTGCCGGCTCCCGCCAGACGCCAGCCTGCCCTGCTTCCTCCACAGTGAGAGGGGAGGGAGCGCCTTCCTGGGCTCGCTGACTTGCAGCCAAGCTGGAGCCGAAAGGGGCTTTTCCTTCCACCCACCCTTTGGAATAGACGCAAGAGCTCCCGGGGTCTGGCGTTTGCAAGGGGGAGGGGAAGGGGCTGAGAGGCTCTTGGGGGTGGGAAGGGAGAGTCACATTGGAGGGGGGACTGGACTAAGGAGGCTTGAAGTTGCTTTGCAAGAACGGGGGCGCTCGATTAATTTATGTACTATTTTCCGGCGTATAAGACGACTGGGCGTATAAGACGACCCCCCAACTTTTGAGATGATTTTCATGGGTTAAAAAGTCGTCTTATACGCCGGAAATACAGTACTTAAACTTGCAAGTAATCACCCCAAGATTGTTTTGGAGATCCATAGTTTAGACTAGCAACATAAAATCTGTCCTGGATGATTTTTCTAAAATTCCTCAAGTTGCAATAAAAACATGGGAAAAACATTTTGGACCGATGTATACATCGGACTTAATTTTCAATCAGATGAATTATTAGAGACAAAAGTGCTCTTTGTAATGTCCTTTAAATGGACAGAAATAAATAAATACAGTAATTGCTATTCCTTTGAGAAGAAAGCCCTAACCTAGAGGTTTCCAAGTTTTCTTTCCTTCAGTTTGTCTTTCTTAATAGATGATGTCCATTAGTGTGAACATTCTGCAAACTAATTCACACATGATAAAATTCAACATTCAATATATATATCTTTAATAAAGTGATGATGATGATGATGATGATGATGATGATGATGATGATGATGATGATAAGAATAATAATAAGAATAATAAGTGCAAGACTGCTTGGCATTTGTTTTGGTTCTGGGGGGGGGGTAATTTAAAAATCATTAGATAATAAAAATAGCAAGGACTGAGCAACCTGGCTGAGATTTCCATCCATTAGGAACACTAAGCTTGCCAGCTCTTACTACATCTTTTGACAAGAGTTTGAGCCAGAAATGAAGAAATGGGTGGGGGGAAGAGAAAAAAAGAGAGAGATAGAACAGGAGTTTCCTTACTTTAATTAACAATTATTATTTTGAAAATAGCAGCACATGAGTTTTTCCTAATTTTGCTTACAGAAGTCTTAGTCTTTGTGCCAAGCAAAGTACATGCCCATAAGAAGAAACAAGTCAGAAAAATAAAAAAAAGAATATATTATTAGGGTCCAACATAGAGGGCGTTTAAATGAATATTAAGAAGCAGAGAGGCATGTGTCACCTAGACGTGGTTGACTCTGTAACGCTGGGATGGGGGGGGGGGAGGGAAAGGAAGAGGGAGTTCTGATCTTGGAAATATGTCTGGACAGGTTTAGGGTTTGGCACCACCAGCCAAGGGTCCAGGGCAGGGGAGGTGGAGTGACAGTGGTCATCTGAGAATCTCTCTTGGCCTTCAGGGGTCTTGCTCCCCAAGTTTTCAGATATGAGACCCTGTTCTTCAAGCTGGGCTCATGGGATCAGTTGGGAGTGTTACCAGAGACTTCTTCTCACCATGGTTGAAGTATCATCAATTCATGGGTGATACTCAATTCTATCTTTCCACACCTGGTGACCCCAGTGATGCTGTCACTGCCCTCTCGCAGTGCCTAGAGTCTGTGGAGGTCTGTATGGAGGACAACATGCTTCAACTTTTTCTACCGATTTGTTTCTGGGTGCAATTCAAGGCGTTATCACCTTTAAAGCCCTTCATGGCATGGGTCCAGGCTACTTGAAGAATCATCTCACTCCAATGGTACTGACCCACTCCACCCATGCTGGCAGGAGCAACATGCTGCAGGCTCAGTCAGCCAAGGATTTTCAGCTGATGGGGTCTAGAAGAAGAGCCTTTTCTGCCATGGCTCCTGCCCTTTGGAACTTTGAACCCCCAAGGTGAGATCTGCACCCACCTTTTGAGTTTGTGTAAGGGCCTGAAGCCCTGGCTCTGCCAGCTGACCTTGGGCCCCAACAGGTGTGCACCAATATGGAGGAGGCTCTTGGATTAGGAAAGACCTTAGCTCTACCCATGTCCTTAATGTCCCCCTCATCCCCATTTTTAATGATATTTACTATTGATGTTTATTGTTTTATTATTTTAATAGGTAATGTTTGTAAGCCAACCAGAGTAATCTCTGACGAGATTGGTGGCACATAAATTTAATAAGCAAACAAATAATTTTAAGAAGTTTTTGCCCATCACAAGCAGGTGGAAATGATACTTTCCATTTTTGTTATCAACATTAGCATCCAATTATGTCCTCCTTATGCCATACACAATATGCGAGAAGAGTAAATACTATCTCCACCAAATCACCTCTCTATGCATGAAATCAGCCCCAGAAGATTTAGGAAATTCTGGAGCAAATTTGGGACAAATACACAAGGGGAGAGGCCAGAGGAAAGCCATGGGAGATCATGTTCCATACATTATTTCAATATTGAGTTTACTACGCCAGTGTTTTCTTGAGAAATGTTAATGTCACACCAGTCTATTTCATCCTTTGTTTGTTTGAGCTGGCAAGACTTATGCTTACCTATTTACTTTGATAAATCATTGCTGAGTTATTTTGACAATATTCAAGCCCCAGATACAGTAATAGCGAGTAATACTTAATAGATGAAAGAGGAGGGTGTTTTCTCACATCAGTCAACACTAAAAGGAGACATTTTTGCTTCTATCTGAAATAAAGGTAGGCAGGGTGTGGTTTAAAAGTTACATTGAACACTATATATTATATATTGCCAGTTTGTATGTGGGGTGAAGGCAGGATTCCTCTAATCTATTGCCCACCTCCAGAATGAGACAGCCCTATCAGGATGCCCCCAATTGGCAGAGCTAGATTTGGAAGACCAAGAGGGTGGTGTTCTGTACCAGCCTACTACCCGCCCTGCAGAAAAGGCAGGGACAACCCCTTTACAAGAAGGCAAGAGGCTGGAACTAAGCCTGCCAAATTTATGGACACAAAAGCAAACAGAGCAAAACAAAACACGAACCATGAAACAGGAGCTATTCAAACGGTTGCCTTCAGCAAACCAGCCCTCCCACACATTCCCCTTTTAAACAGTTCAAGGCGTGGCTTCTCTCTGCCTCCTTCTGAGGTGCCCCATTGCCTTCCTCTGTTTACTCCTGCTTGACTGCCTCCTGTGTTGGGCGTCCTTGAACAGGGCCAGCTGTGGGTCATCTTCATCCATGCTGTCAGGCTCACAAAGCTGGGTCTGCGTTGTAACCAGATGGGAGGAGCCTGGCTGAGGGCTCTGCGGAGCCTCAAGGCTATCCTCAGCAAGCTCTCCAACATCCCCCTCCTCCTCCTCTGAATCATCCGACCCAACTGCCAAACCCACAGGCTGACTCTGAATCACAACAGGTGGAGATAGATCTGACCTCGAGAGGCATAATATTCCTCCAAATGGCTCTATCATTGGGGTCCCAACCTGTGGGCCATAACCCACTTCTCAGCTGTGGACTAGTCGCAACTGGGCTATGTGAGATAATAGCAAATAATACTTAATAGATGGCCTGCACTCACAGCCCCACTTGCGCTTGCAGTGGGCACCAGCATTTGCAATGGGGCTTGTACTCACAGTAGAACTGATGCTCGCAGCCCCACTCACGCAGGTGGTGGGCGCCAGCGCTCACAGCTCACTCCAATGAAGCTGTGCGCGCACACCTGCCCCTCACAGAAAACCATCCCTTCTTAACCCCCCTCCCTCTTTGCCAGGTGGCCTACCCAGAAAGGTGGGGGAATGCTGCTGCTCTAGTACATTTCTGCAATAATAATAATAATAATAATAATAATAATAATAATAATAATAATAATAATAATAATAATAATTCTGATGCTGCAAAAAGTATTTTCATGTACATCAGATGACAAGAAAGTTAAACAATATGTTCTCCTATCTCCTCCCTCAACATTTGAGCTGTCTGGCCTAGACTGAGGGGTTTTTAATTGGGTTTTAAAGTTTTAATTTTTGGGTTTAAATGTAATTACTTGTTTTAAATTTATTTTAACTTTTGTATTGTATGGTTTTAATTGCCCTGTAAACCACCCTGAGTCCTACGGGAATAGGGCGGTATAGAAGTCAAAATAATAAATAAATGATAAATAAATTTGTCCTCCCAAGGAGGATTGGGACAGTTGAAAAGGAGGACAAATGTTGGGGGAGGGGGGAGTGGATAGGAGGACATATTGTTTAACTTATCTTCTCTCAATAATATTTGACTTTCTTTTCTCATATTATTTAATTCCGTCTCAATAAAATAGTCTACATAAATGTTATTCATACAGTACCTCTTGTTACCTGTCTTCAAGGCATGGAGGGTAATGAGTAACTGACTCCTGCATAGAAATAGTTGGAGCCAACTGTTACACGTTAGCTTCTTGTTAACTATTCTAAATACCCAAAGGGCTTTTTGTCTTTCTTTCTGCTTATGGTTTCTGGATCCGTTTTCATAGATTCCAGTGAAAAATCCGAAAAGAAACTGAAAATATCTGCAGCTTGTGAAGTGTGGTGGTTTTCTCCTGTAACCCTTTTCTTCTTTTCATGATATAGGAGAAATATTCAACTGTAAACTTTTACTTGGCTTTGTGGCGTAGGGGTTGCTTGCCAATGTCAGGTTAAAATAAAAGATGGGATCTTAAATGCCCAGTTTTCTGAAGCTACAGTGTTATATTTCTGAGCCAGCGGTAGTTACAGGCCAATTACCAGTTCCACTATGATTTTTTTTAAAGTCTTTGTATCTCAATCATTTTCATTTTGATCATGCTGGAGCTTGGCATGGAAATGGCATGGAAACGAGCTTTTTAAACAGACCAAAATGAGATAGGCCCATATTTAGACACCAGCCTACTTTTTGCTGGGATTAGATTTCTTTCTTTCTTTTCTTTTTTTCCCTTCTCTGACCTGTTTCAAGTGTGGTCTGGGAAGCCTGGTGATAATATTCCAAGCCAGGCTCAGAAATCAAATTTCAGGGATTCTTAAAAGTCTACCTCAACAAACAGGCAAGTTCTTAAAACCTCAACATTCTTCTTCCACTCAGATTAAAATCTAAGCCAGGGGAAAATTCTTGGCCTTTGGTTCCTCCCACCATCTCCACAAAACAACCTCTTTCTCCTCTATTATTTTTTAGGCAAGGTAGGAACAAAAGTAGTAGAATACAGAAAATAGGATGGTTTCCCCCCCCCCCCTTCATCCTCCATCTTCTGACACACAGTTACACAGTGAATTAGTGTGTGTTTTAATCAATGGGAAATACAGTTCTCTAGAGCAGGGAATCCCAAACTTGTTAACTTTAAGACATATAAACTTCAACTCCCAGAATTCTCCAGCCTCCATAGCTGGCTGGGGAATTCTGGGAGTTGAAGTCCACATGTCTTAAAGTTCCCAAAATTGGGAACCCCTGCTCTAGACTAGAGGAAGATAAGACTTTAAAGTGGTGGGTGGGGAGACGGAAAAAGAGAGAATGGAAGATTAGGGGACTGGTATGAAGGACATTTGGAGATATAACACTGTTTTTTCTTTGTATTCTCTGAGAATCTGGCAACATTAATTAAAAGCTGGAGATCACTTACTTGAAAATGAAGCTCTGGTCCATTCCGTTGACTTTGTTGCTTCTGGATGTTTGGAAATAAATCATGAACAATTATTGGGAAGTAGCCAACTTCTTTACACAATGAAAGCGCTGGCTGTTAAATGAAATGTATATCTGGTGATCAAATTTTAGCAGCTTCTTCTTAAGTCTTGTCAGAATGGCTTTAGATTTCCACCATGATGGCTAAGAGCGGATGCTCCCTTTATTCACATTAATTGTTTGCGGCCTTTTTTTCTTTTCCCCCTGAAACTTTACTGGAAAGAAGGGTTGCCCTTAAAAAGGAAAGAAATAGAACTAAATCAGGAAAGGGGGGGGGATTTGATGTCAAACTTCAGCTGCAAAGGCATCATTATGAAGAAAGGGGTCCATCTTTTTGACTCGGGTGAGAAGAAGACGACTCACCCGACTGCTTCCAGTTAAGGGTCTTAACAGAGAGACAGCTTAACAGCTCTTGAATTTGGTAATCTTCCTGCTTGGCTGAGTTTGAATTGCATGTTACTGTAGTAACATTTCACAAATAGGGATGTCTCCCTCCTCCCCCCCCACACACACACTTTCCCGTTCTCCTTTGTATAAATGGCTCTTTCCCAGAATAGCAACACAATTTAGCAATATTTTGTATTGAGACAATTACATTGTAGAATTATTGTAGTCTTAGTACCTCATTAAAATAAAAAAAAAGTTAAATCCTTGTTTTGTTGAACACAAGAGATGAATAGTAAATATTGATTTAGAATGAATGCAAACATTTCCCTAGGAGTGGATAATTACAGCTTTTCTATCCAAAACACTTATATTTGAAGAAGCACTTCACTTATTTTGCCATGCGGTATACATTCTTTACTACAATTTTAAATTATACGTTGTCCTGGACAGTGTCTGCTCTATAATTTCTTGTGTCTCTATACCAGAGTCAGTGTGTAATTTTAAACTACAAACTTTCTGCCAACTAGAAGAGGAGAAGAAGAGAAAAGGCTTAACTCTTTCCCTTTGGTGGGTTCTCAGATCTGCTAAGATTGCAAACGGGGCTGTAAGACAAATGAACTCCTGTTTTTCAAGTGTGGGAGCCATTCAGTCTGCCTGGTTTTCAAGGATGCTAGAACTTCAAGTCAACATTACTTGCCACATATCATTAGGGATCTTCTAGAAGACAATTACAATAATCTGGAAAGCATTACATTAATCTACACATGAATGTTATGTACTTTTACGCTGATACTCAGTGTGATATCAGCGATAAACTCCAAGGTTTTTCCTGTAACCCTATGAGATTGAATGTGATATACTGTGTACAATATACAATATTACATTATCAGGGAGCGATGGCTCAAGTGGTTAAGAAGCTGGGCTTGTCAGCTGGAAAGCCTGGGTTTGAGACCTGAGAACAATGTGATGGGCCACGCTCCCATTCTTGCCACTGCTCCTGCCCATTTAGCAGTTGGAAAGCGTGCAAAATTGCTAAGCACATTGATTTGTGCTCTAAATTGTAAGCCGCCCTGAGTGTTCGGAGAAGGGCAGGATATAAATGGGTTTAAAAAATAAAAAAAATGTGAGTAGATAAATAGGTACTGCTTCAATGGGAAGGTAATAGTGTTCTGTGTTTTGCCACATGCTCCATGCTTTGTGATGGCATGCTGACCACATGACTGTGGAAACATCTTTGGACAATGCTGGCTCCCTCAGCTAAGAAAAGGAGATGAGCACTGTCCCCTAGAGCAGACATAGTGCATAGTGGGCACCAGGAACCGGTTCCGTGGAGAGAGGTTTTTCCATGGACCAGAGAGTGCGTGGTTTTGTGTGTTGCCTGCATCCCGCAGATGGGGCTTTGCTCGTTTGTGCGGACTGGTTGTTGGCATGCGGACCAGGGTTTGGGGACCCCTGCCCTAGAGTTAGACACGACTGAATAGGGGAAACCTTTGCCATTATTGTATTGCATTGCATTGCATTGCATTGCATTGCATTGCATTGCATTGCATTGCATTGCATTGCATTGCATTATTATATATCATATATATCATCATATATCATTTCATTAAAATTCCCTTCTCAGCCTTATGGTGGTCTATATCTTCCTCAAGCTATGTCTTCTACCAGAGGCCTGGGAGTCTGAGGGTTCTGTGTAGGATCTTAGCTGTTCCTAGCCCTGCACTCTTCTGGACAGAGAGTTCTGATGGGAGAGTTCTGATGGAATATGTTGGAACCACTCTCCCAGCTTAGGAGTCACAGCCACAAGTGGAGCCACCACTGAGACCACTTTGGCTTTTACTTTCCACATCTTCTCCAGTTTTCCCCCTTCAGACACTGGTACTCTTCCTGCCTCTCGTACTCCTTCCTGATGTTGCTATCACTTGATATCACTTGATAGTAATTACATCTACCACCACCACTGTTTTCTGTTTCTTGCCTACTACCACGATGTCTGGTTGAATGGCCAATACCTGCCTGCCAATCTGGATTTGGAAGTCCCACAGGATCTTAGCTTTCTGTAAGGAAAATGGTTGGTTTCTAAATTTGAAGACTGAATGAATGAATGAGTGAATGAATGAATGAGAAAATATGTAATGTTAACATGTAAACAAATAAACAAATGTGTCTTTGGCAGGTAGCAATGTGATGGTAAGTTGGTTGGCCTGGAGCCTAATCAGGGTTTTATAAACAAAAGCTTTCTTTCTGAATGGAATGGAATGGATGGAATCAAAATCCAGCAATGACTCATGTTGGCAGCAGAAATAAATTGTTCATGTTGGCAACGTACCCCTTCCCTTGCCAGACACCCACTCCCACAGTGTCCTGTGGCTCTACAGAACAGAGTTGTAAGGAGGCAAAGATGCAAGGATGATCCGTCTTCTTCTTCCATTGTTGCGAGTTTCCGTCGAAACATGTGACTCTCTACCTGCAAACTTAGGAGGCCTCTTCTCATCATAGTATAATAGGGCTGGATATGATTCTTTCCATTTTAAGTCAGCAATGCAAGATGCTGCCATAAGCATTGGCTTGTTTCACTGATGTCATACATAACCAGCCTGTTAATTTCAAATGCTGTAGGCTGAATTATCCAAATCTGTTCTCCTCTTTCTAAGGAAGCTTCCATTCTCTTGTTATATTATTCATGCTGTGGGATGATTCGTCAGCCATAAGGGGGACTTTCTACTGGCCTGATTATGTCACATAGAC
The DNA here is from genome assembly GCF_947247035.1 of Vipera ursinii. Classification (NCBI taxonomy): domain Eukaryota; kingdom Metazoa; phylum Chordata; class Lepidosauria; order Squamata; family Viperidae; genus Vipera; species Vipera ursinii. The sequence goes on along the minus strand of NC_139512.1, from coordinate 141,954,912 downwards.
ATTTGGTTGTTGTTGTTGTTGCTTATTTCTTTGGGAAAAAAAGATTAAAAATCCCCTGGTATTCATTTCTGCTTTTACACATCTGAAATCAAATTCTTGATTGATTATTCTTCTCTATTTAGAAAACGGTTTTATTGGCTATATTAAAACATCACGACATATGTCTCTGAGGCTTGATTGATGGGTTTGGAAGATCCCTGTATTCATTAGATTAAAGGTACATGTGGACTATAGTGCCATCATGCAAGAGCAGAGCAAAAGGAAACCAGAGTAAAAGTTTGGTTTATATTCCTACCAAAAGGAGCACAGAAAAGATGTTTGATGTTGCACAAGAAAGGTTGCTTAAGAAATTGTGTTATTTTGAAGAGGTTATGACAGATTTCTGTTTTTATAATATTGTATACTTATTAGACCTTTTACCGGTAGTTCTCAACTTATCGCCATTCATTTAATGACAATTCGAAGTTACTGAAAAAAGTGGCTTATTTTTCACATGACTGTTGCAACATTCCCATGGTCATGTGATCAAAATTCAGACACTTGACAACCTGCATGTATTTATGATGGTTGCTATGTTCTGGGCTCAAGTGATCACCTTTTGTGAACATATGACAAGCAAAGTCAATGGGGAAGCCAGATTCACTGAACAACAGTGTTCCTAACTTAACAACTGCAGTGGTTCACTTAACAACTGTGGCAAGAAAGGTCAAAGGGCAAAACTCACTTAACTGTCTTGATTAGTAATTGAAACATTGGCTCAATTGTGGTCGTAAATCAAGGACTACCTATAAATAGAGATTGCAAGTCTGGGATAAACCATCAGGTAGCAGCAAAAAGCAACAGTTTTCTGTATCTCTTCACTGCCATCTAGTGGTTATTTAGAAATTTGCATCTCTTTTGTATGCCTAGGCTTACATACAGTTACCGTATTTTCCGGCGTATAAGACGACCCGGCGTATAAGACAACCCCTGACTTTTAAGAAGATTTTCAAGGTTTTTCATCTTATACGCCGGAAAATACTTACATGCCCTGCCCTCCCTGTCCGTCGCAGAGGAGGCGAAGGCCCGACTGGCCCCGCCGGCCTTCCCGCTGCTCCCGCGCTTCTGCCGGCCCCCGAGGCACAGCGTTTCCCAGGTGGCAGGCAGCACCAGAGGGCAGCCACCACCCCGCCATGGCCGGCGCCCCTCCTGCTTCCCTCCCAGGCCTTGAACATCTCCCATTGGGTGCAGGGCAGGGCAGCTCCGCCCGCAGCCTCTTTTTTAGAACTCGTGCCGCTTCCCTCTCACTGTCGGCCGAGGCGCGCTCGGCCCGGGCTCCCGGTCCCTCTTCCCAGCCGGCTTCCCGCCCTGCCCCTCATGGAGCTGGACTGGGCGTGCAGCCTCTCGGTGTGGCTGCTTTTCCTGGGCAGCCTGGTGGTGCGGCTGCTGCGCTTGGACCTGTTGCTGAGCCGGTGGCTGCTGCTGTGCGTGGGGCTGCTGTCCATCCTGCAGGCACTAGGCCAGGCCGTCCTGCCGCTGCCCCTCAGCGCCGCGCTCACGGCGGCTGCCTGCTGGCTCCTCTCGGCCAGCACCGTCTGGCGGAAACGCATCCCCGTGGGGGGGAGAGCGGTGCTGGTGACAGGTGAGTCCGGCGGGCGCGAGGCCCTCCCCTCAGGCAAAGAGCCAACGGGCAGTGCCACCTTCGCGTGGGGAGAGCCGCCCGACACTCCTGCCCAGCCGTGTCCCAGAGCCGCACCGGAGATAGCTCGGTTGCGCGGGGCGGCCCGGCTTTGCAAGAACGGGGACGCTCGACTGATTTGTTTTTTTTTTTCCTGGCATATAAGACAACCCAGCGTATAAGACGACCCCCCAACTTTTGAGAAGATTTTCATGGGTTAAAAAGTCATCTTATACGCCGGAAAATACGGTACTTAATTTGGCACATTTATAACCTAAGGCTTCAGAATAATAATACAACTTTTTAAGAATTAGCTCCTATGGGTTTGTTTTGTAGGTGGTTTTTTTTTCCGTTTAGCCTCATCTATTTAGTTTTAGCAGCCTATTCTTTGGGTCTTCTGTGGGAAAGGGATGTTTGTGTTACTAGAGGAAAAAGACCTAGGGCATTTATCCAATGCATATCAGCTAGAAGTTGAACAGGTTCAGCATGTAGAATACATGAAGATGGAAATAGCAGCAGCTGACAATATGTCTATACTTTTGTGTGACAATAAGAATGTCATCAGTTGTACTTTCTGCTTGACACCATCTTCTTCCAATATAGAATCCCAGGCTTGGAGGAAAGAAATAGTTTCAACTATAACATTTATAACTCAGAAGATTATTCTTTGCAGGCAGGATAATCCAAAGTTTTCAGGGGGGGTTTTTTAGTAGAAATTTGTCACATTCAGATTGTTCTTCATCCTTTTCTATACCATTGTTTCTTTTTCTTTTTTTTAAAGAAAAAAGTGGAAAATTTATGCAATAAAGTATTTTCTCCTCGCATATGACGCTAATCTTCAACATCTTCATCTTCATTGCTGAGTGATTTTAATTGTGAATAAAGAAACCTGATGGAAACGACAAAACAGCAGAAATTTTAAATCCTTTCATTCATATTTTTTTTCCTCCCTAGTGAGAAGAATTTTCCATGAATCAACAGAGGACAGGAAGTTTGAGAAAGACTGTGATTATCATCATTGCTTCAACCTAGGAAAAAAACATCTTTGATTTGTCAAGGAAACTTGAATATTACCAGAATTACTCCATCCATCTCCTAATACTAATTAGGGATGGCTGTGTAATGGTGCAATAATAATAATAATAGTAATAAAAGGTTTTTAAGGAGATCCTGTTTTGAGGGCTATTTCTGGACTAACTGCGTCATCCCTTCAAATCACTTGCAAGAGCTTTTGCCAACTATCTAGGCCAAATGATGGCTACAAATTATTCCCATGAAACAATGTCAAGCAGCTGTTACAGTGCTTGTAACAGGTTCAAATACACATTATCTGCAGCAGCCAGATAATGCTCCTCTTTACAAGCACTATAGGAAGTCCTCGACATGATCATAACTGAGTCCAAAATTCTTGTTGCTAAGCTGGACATTTGTTAAGTGAATTTTGCCCCATCTTACAACCTTCCTTGACACAGTTGTTAAGTGGATCGCTGCAGTTGTTCAGTGAGTCACATGGTCGTAATGTGAATCTGGCTTCCCCGTTGCTTGTCAGAAGAGGGCAAAACGTGGTCACATGACCCTCGGGATACTGCAACCGTCATAAATATGAGTCAGTTGCCAAGTGCCTGACTTTTTTGATCACGGGACCACGGGGATGCTGCAACGGTCGTGAGTGCGAAAAATGGTCATAAGCCACTTTTTCCAGTGCCTTTGTAACTTTCAATGGTCACTAAATGAACTGTTGTAAGTTGAGGACTATCTGTACATAAGGTTAAAACACAGTTTCTAGGAGTAAGACCCAGCAAATGTGGCTTCGGAAGCAAGTATTCAAAGGAATCTGTGGAAATTATCACCATTCCCTTATCTTCCTCCAGTATAAAGCATTCATTGTTCTCTAGAGCAGGGGTCTCCAACCCCCAGTCCATGGACCGGCACCAGTCTGTAGCATGCCAGCAAGTGGCCTCACAAACGAGCAAAGCTGCATCCTCGGGATGCAGACAGTATTCAAAACCACCACCACCCGTACTCTGCGGAAAAACCTTTTTCCATGGCACCGGTCCTTGGTACCCAAAAGGTTGGGGACCTCTGCTCTAGAGAAGTCCTGAAAAGGTTATAATGATTGGTTAAGACCAGAGGTCTCCATCCTTTCCAGGCTCGCAGACCAGAGGGAAGGAGAACAGTTTCAAAATTGGTGCATGTGCGCACAGGGCCATGCGCACTGATGTGGCACTAGTGGACCCATATGTTCATGCGGCATGTGCTGGTGTCGTGTGCATGTACAAACAGCCGTGCATCCCCCCACAGCAGCTAGTGGCCCCGTTCACACATGTGCAAACGGGCTGTGCAACCCACCCAGGCTGGAGTCCCCGTTCGCACATGCACAAATGGGCTGAGGACACTCGCCCCATGCTAGTGTCCCTGTTTGCAAACAGGGCCACAGGTGCTAGCACAAGTGGGGGAAATGCACACCCATGCGTGTGTGCACTGGCCAGCCATTTCAAAAGCCTGCTGGCCAAGAGTCCATGGTCCGGTCCCGGGCCTCAGCCCATAGTTTGGGGACCCCTGGTTAAGACCTCTTGTACAATTCATGCAAAAGTTCAACCACAGAATATATAGATCTTTCTGCTAAAAACACTCCTCATCGAAAACTGACATTCTTTCATTATGCTGCTTTGAAAAACCAAAAAGGATAACATTAACTGAAGCTATTTCTTCACACATGCAACTTCCGAAAACATTTTATTATGTTTCAATATATTTTGCAGGCAGAAACAACTCAATTTTTTTTCAACATTTGAACAGGCCTGTAAAGAAGCACATTATACTTCTTTTATGGATCTCATTTGGATTGATATGATTTATGATGACAGTTGGGACCGTAAAATTTGTCATTAAGTGATGCAGTTGTTAAGCAAGGCATTATGTGACTGCAACCAATGTTAAGACCTTTTCTGCCGTGGTCATGAATTATGAATTACTGCAGTCATTAAGTGAGATGTCACGTGATTGCGAGGGGCAATGTTCCCTGCTGACTTCACATTCACTTGGCTTGTTGGAAGTCATCTGAGAAGCTTGCAAATCATGATCGTATGAACCCAGGACAATGCAACCATCATAAATACAAGCCAGTTGCCAAATGTCTGGATCGTGATCACATGTGCAGATGCTGTAACTGTCATAAGTGTATAGACCTTTTGTAAGTCATTGTTTAGGCACTGTTGTAACTTTGAATGGTCACTAAACAAATGGTTGTAAGTTGAGGTCTACCTGTACGTGGCTGGACTTCCTTTAGGTAAGAGTACTTTACCATTCTATTCCAAAATGTACCTGAGGGAATCCAGTATGACTGATAAAAAAGAAATAATAATGACAAGGAGGGACAAATCTAGCCTCTAGCTCCTACTTTGTGGAGTGCTGCAAGGCTCGGTTCTCTCTTCCTTCTAATATTTAATTAAATATTGAATGAGGCTGCTGGATGGTGCGATCCAATCTTTCAGGGAGAGGTATTATAAGATGATGACACTCAGCTTTAGTTCTGTACCCCAGGCTACCCGAATGGTGCTGTGGATGTCCTGTTCCCGTGCTTTGAAACTAGGTTCTGGATGAGGTGCCTTCAGGTTGGCCTGAAGTCTCTTTGAGTACTTGGGCTTTTCAGTGTGAAGGTTTTTCCACCTTTGGTCCTGGATGGGATGCCATTTTACTCGAATGGACCCAGTGTGTGCAATATGGGGATCCTCTTGGACTCACAACTCCTGCTGGAAGAGTAAGTGGTAAACTTGGATAAGAGGGTCTTTGCACACCTTTGGGTTGAATGCCAGTTGTGCTCATTCCTGGACCAGGAAACTCTCTTGGCTGTTACTCATGCCTTTGTGACTTCCCATTTGGATTACTGCAATACAGTCTACATGGGGCTGTCACTGAAGAGCAATTGGATGCAGCTGGGCAAATGGGGTTTCGTACTCAATGCATGTAATATCACTGCTCTGAGAGCTGCGCTGGTTTCCAGGTAGAATTCAAGGTGTTGGTTGTCACCTTTAAAACCATTTGTGGGGTTAGCAGACACACCATTTTTCTCCCAGTTGTTCCTCCAAACCACCTGGCAGGATGGGCATATTCCAGGCCCTGGCAAGCAAGGAATGTCAACTAGTGGGCACCTGGAGATGTGTTTTTCTGCCATAGCACTTGCGCTGTGGAACAGTCTTTCATCAGAAATGAGAATGGCCCCCAAACCCTGTTGATCTCTCATAGACTTTAAAGTCTTGTGTGCCTGGGACTGGAGTCCCGAGTACGTTAAGGCAGCGACCCCCAGCCTTTTGGGCACCAGGGACCAGTTGCATGGAGAGAGGTATTTCTGCAGACTGGAGGGGGTATGGTTTCATGTGCTTCCTGTATCCTATGGATGGGATTTCACTTGTTTGTGTGGCCCCGTTGCTGGCATGCTGTCAGTCCACACACCAGGACCTGGGGTCCTGAGTGACTTAAGGGCCCCATTTATTGGCTATGTCAACTTCTACAGATGATAATCTGAGGGAGCTGGGCAGTTAAGAAATATGAAATAGAAATAAATAAAACATAAATGATTTTCTCGCCTGATGTACAGATTTAATTTCCTTTTGTATTGTCCTTTTCATTTGGTTTTAATTGATTTTAGGATTGTTCACCACCCAGAGTCACTTGTTTGAGTTATAAATTGAATAAATAACTCACTAAAAGAGTAATAGTAATAATAATTACTGCAACAAACCATAATAATAATGCAAGGTAAAAGGACAAAAAAAAGAATTGTTAATTCTATTTCTATACATGGCACTTCTTTCTTTCTTTTTTTTAAAGAAAACAAATATAGGAACTGGAAAAAATATTCTAAATATAGATTTCACTTTGGGTTTTAAAATTAGAAACTGCCCCTTGCTCCTTGTTCCTTGTGTTTGCATAACCAGAACTGGAATGAAAGTCCAAAGATAAAAATAAATTTGGCAAAGATCTCCTTGAAATCAAGGAGTCGGGGTCAGCCTGGTGCTCCGCATGGCTTTCTGCAAAGATCAAGCCATCTCAAAGAAACAAAACTCCGATGTGGATGAGAATAACATGGTGAAAGATGGGAGAGGATTGGTTTTCACATGTTCCGTGTGCATCCTACTACTCCCTCGGGAATGGTTTGTCTGATTTTTACAAATTCCATATCGAGAATTTGGGCTCTGAATTTCTCTAGCAATAGGGGTGAATCTTTCAACATTTGTTCCTCCAAAAATAAACAAACCCAGAAGAGAGGGATGCTAATGGAGAGCCACTCATGAACCGCCAACTCTGATGCATAGGGTTGTAATTAAACACATCTGCTCTTCCTTCCATGCCTCATTCCCCCCCCCCCAGCCCTTGAGCTGGCTGCACCAATCTCAAGGGGATGGAAAAGGTTTAGGCAAGTTGCTCTGAAGGTTGAGGTTACGCCCACAGTTTGTCGCTTCGAGAACTACTGCCTGTCATACATACCAGCTTGTACTTCCCACTCGCTGAATGTGCTTTCCACCCCTAAGCAATAAAGGAGACATCTTCATAGTTTCCACATTCCAGCAGTGATGACTGTCCCAACTCCTTACTTTCTCACAGGACTTCGCTTGCATTCAAGGCTTCTCTTCTTAGTTGGAGAACATTCACAGTACTAATTCTTTCTTCCTGTTTTTTTTAATGGAGGCAGTTCTTCCAGAATGAAAGAAAACAAAACAAAACATTTATTTTTTCCCCTTGCCAGGGATGGAGGAAGAGTTAGAAAGGAGAGTGATCTATTAAAATTACAAGATTCCTTTTCATCTTGTTTACGAAGTGTATAGTTATTGGTTGGATTCACAGATGGCACTAAATCAGCCAGCTTGACTGATTTTTATTAGGATGATGCATACATGTAAACTATGTACTTTAATAATTGAAAGCAATGATCAAAATAAACTATGGCTTAATACAGTACATCAGTCCAGAGATACCAGCTTTGGACTGCAAAAAATAAAAAATGGACAAGCACTAAAAATAGCTAAGAGATACACCAAACTCTAATTTTACTGCTATAGAGTAACCAGAATTTTGCACCCTACCCACTAAATGTAATATAATATTATGCTTTATTAATTTATCTTGGAAATTCTTCCTTTGACCATATATTTACAAATCATGAGGTTCAATTCAGAATATTCCCTATCCAACATTTATTCTGGATGCTGGGCCAGCACAAAGTTCCTCACCTTGTTTTTCAACTCCCAATCCTATCTCATTTTATAGTTCCAGATTTCGTAACCAACCAGATCAGATTTGTTGAATGATGTAGGGAGGGATGTAGGAAGACAGGATTGCAAAAATTGTCTCCTTCCCAGTTTCAACCAAGCCTTCCATGCAGCCCATCAGTTTCAGTCGATGTCTGTGTCCAAGATATCATTATGAACATCTCCCCTCCTGCCCCCCCCCCCCAAAAAAAAAACAAAATTGGCATTGGATAGCTAGGGGAAGATTGGGTGAATTTGAAAAACAAGGAAGGGCTGAAAATATTTTACATTCCAAGCTGGACATTTTATTGATCAATTTAGAATATTTTTATAGGGTTCACATGTACCAAAGTATGAGTTTCCTACCCCCTTTTGTTTCGAAAGAAAGAAAGAAAGAAAGAAAGAAAGAAAGAAAGAAAGAAAGAAAGAAAGAAAGAAAGAAAGAAAGAAAGAAGGAGGGAAGGAGGGAGCAGGCAGGCAGGTCCTACTACCTTTTTGGAATAAACAGTACTATGCAAAATGCACAAAAGGAGTAAGAAAAGTAGACAAAGTAATTAACATAAGATAAAAAGAACAGAAAATATAGTTACATCTTGTTTGCACTCATACTGTTTACTACACCTCTCCATACCTTTATATCCTTGTACAATATTCTTGTTTGTATTACATATATACGCTGCCTGTTTGTTCTTTATCAAATTTTAATAATATATTCTACTACTAACAGTTCAATCAGTATTAGGTCTCCTTAGTGTTTCAGGGTATATGATGTAGGACACATACTGTATACTGTACCATCAAAAATAATAATAATAAACCCTCAATTATTAAGTAACAAGCATACCTTGATAATGTAAGCCAACCCTTACAAATACAGAGGGCACTCATACAGTTGGATTGTGAGTATTTAGAAAATTGTGTATTACTTGGTAGGAGCCAACATGAATTTATAAAGGACACATCATGTCAAACAAATCTGATCTCACTCTCCAGAGTGGCCAATTTATTTGACCAGAGTAATGGATAGCAAAGCATTTAATGAAGTCGTCCATCAGGCCCTTGTGGAGAACACAGAACAAGCTGATATATTAGGGGCTTCACATCACAAGACTTTGTCCTAGGCCCTGCACTGTTCAATATGCAAATATCTTGGATGAGGAGATTAGAAAATTCACAGACCATGCAAAGATGGAGAGATAGCACAATACTAAAGGATGCTATTAAGATTTGGGAAGATCTTGACAAGAGTGGGCGGAAACCAGCAAAATGAAATTCAATGGGGAGAAATGCTAGTCCATATTTAAAAATCCTGATTCTGAATTTCTTGCTAAAATCTACATGAATATTTATACGAAGGTGCCAGAAATTAAACTCATATAAAAGATTATCTGTATTTGCTTAGTTGTTGGGGGTAATATCTGAGTAAGCAGCTTGAACTTGGGAAGTTAAAAACTCACTAAACTTGACTTGGCTTCAAAGTAAAATAGGCTGAAAACCCAAAACAAAATGGATATCAATCAGAAGAGATCAAGATATGCTTGATCCACACAGACTGTTACGCACAGGTAATATACAACACAGTTTATCTCATAAGCAACAGTACATAGCTTTAACTAGGTTTGTATATTTAAGAACAGCAATTAACTCTTTGTTTGCATTTCATTGTGATCTCCTATTACCCCGTATTTTAACAATTTAAGAAAAGGAGCAAAAGAAATCAATCTGTCAATCCTGCAGACACCGTAAAACAGAGAGAATAAATTATTTCATCTGTGAGAAATTTCATGTTTCTGCCTCTAATTGACTATATAGGCTTTGGGGTACTATATTTCAGGAGCGATGTGCTCCATTTGTATTTGGTTGGTCTAAATTGCCAGAGGAATAACTGCCAGCTCAGTCTGGAGAGGCAATTGTTCAACTTCCATCTGTAATTGTTCAACTTCCATCTGAGTACTCTTGTGTGTCCAACCAGTAATGGAAGGCTAAGCCTGGACTCCAGATTTTGGGCTGTCGATTCTACTGTCTTCTCACCCAGCTTCAATCAATAGCATGTGCATTATGCAAGCTCCAAGTGCTGGGTTATTCTGCTATCACAGTCCCACAACACTTGTCACAGTATTGTTGTCTGATTATTGCACCGCTCTGTTTTTTGTACTTCTGTATTCCACCCTCTGCTGGCTTCGGCCTCCTGTTTATAGGACCCTCTCAAAAGAAAGAATCCTCATGTGAGCAAAAGTCCATTTTTTTAATTTCAGTTTTTGCCTTTGCAGAACAAATCCTTTTGACAGTATTTCTTGATGGCCAAACTCCCACATTCTGGATGACTGATCCAAAACACATGTCAACCAATATAAGAAAAACCACAGGAGAACCCATCACTGATAGGTATAGAAGTATTAGCAATCAACAACAAAAAGCAAATCAAAGCTGAGAAGTAAACACGCTTGTCAAAGAAGTATATAACACTTGCTTGGCTTCACCAAATACTTCTTTTTTTTTCTTTTCTTCCCCTGAATGCCTTGCCAACTGCCACATAGTTCAGGAAGTTGTCCTTCAAAATATTTAAGGTTGTGTTTTACAGTTTTCTCCTTATCTTTCCTCAAGGCTTATGTTTTAAAATGTCCATGTACATATGGGAATGTTTAACTCCAAGGATGCTGATCCATCAGGAAACGTCTAAAAGCTCCTCGAAGAACAAAAGGAGGTTATTTCTCTCAATGTTCCAACCTTAATGGATTGTTTCTGTTTATGTTGTACCTGTCAGTCCAAATGATAGAAACATTCCGTAACAAGAAGGTCCTTGTTTTTTTTTTTTTTTTTTAAAAAAGCAAGACAAGGAAAAGATACAAACTTTTGGATGGTAATTGGGGTTCTCTCCCCTAAAAAGCAAATCACAGATTTAAAAAAAAACCAAATTTTGAGAGATAATTATACTCCCAGATAAAAGAAGGCCTAAATTAACCTTTCTCAGTACTCCCCTAACTCTAAGCTCCAGGAAAGAACTATAGAAAATTATTTGCACTGTATACAATATATAAAGTAGGTCCTGTTCCATAATTCCATAGATTTTGGGGAATCCAAAACATTTTTACAAGTTTGGCAGGATCTTGGGAGTTTCAAAGGCCCTGAGCCTGGTGCGCCAGTTGCGACCCTATCTGGACCGGGAGGCCTTATGTACGGTCACTCATGCGCTCGTGACCTCTCGCCTAGACTACTGTAACGCTCTCTACATGGGACTTCCCTTGAAGACTACTCGGAGGCTCCAACTGGTACAGAATGCGGCCGCGAGAGTTGTCTTGGGAGTTTCCCGGTACTCCCATGTTACACCTTTGCTCCGTGAGCTGCATTGGTTGCCAGTTGTCTTCCGGGTAAGGTTCAAGGTTTTGGTTATGATCTTTAAGTCCCTACATGGCATGGGTCCGCGATACCTCGAGGACCACCTGCTGCCGGCGTCGACTCCCCTCCGCCCTGTGCGCGCCCACAGAGAGGGCCTCCTCAGGGTGCCTCCTGTCAAGGAATGTCGACTGGTGGCCCCCAGGGGGAGGGCCTTCTCTGTGGGTGCTCCGGCGTTATGGAACCAACTGCCGGTAGAGCTCCGGATGGCATCAGACCTCCGATCCTTCCGTCGCGGGTTGAAGACCCATTTATTTGAACTAGCGGGTCTGGCCTGATGGGGGTACATGGGTTTTTTATATAGGCTTGTTTTATTATTGGTTTTAACTTGGGCATTGATTTAATTGTTTTTTAATGTTTGTATTGTTATTTATATTTATGCCCTGTGAACCGCCCTGAGTCCCCTTGGGAGAAGGGCGGTATAAAAATCTCAATAAATTAAATTAAATTAAATACTCATTCAGCCTAACACAGGGGTCCCCAACCTTGGGCAGTTTATGACTTGTGGACTTCAACTCCCAGAATTCCTCAGCCAGCATGTTTTCAATCATATCTGATTCATTCACTGCATGATTGAGAACACTCTAGAATAAAATAAAATATTTTTTTAAAAACCCGGATGTTTCAGATTGTGTGGTTGATGACTAACAAATTGCATTTCTCTTTCTGAATCAGTCCTGGGAGAATTGATGAACGAACAGGCCGAGGCATCAGGAGTGTTTGGAGATGATGACATGTTAGACTGAGCTCCTTGCTTCACACTAAGGATCACAGATAACGCTCATCTAAAGCACTACATCTAGCATCTAGATAAATTCCAGATTGTGTGCCTAATTTACCTATGAACAGCATCCATCCAGCTCTCTTTATTACTCAGCAAGTGCCTTTTTACTGACTTCAGGAACATAACTGGCCTTGATTTATGTGCTTCCCTTTTTGCCATTACCCATAATAGCTGTGAGTTGTTACAAATCCATCCAGGAATGTAACTTAGCCAAGACTGTGTTTGCTATACAAAGTGCTACCCTGGAACATTTGGAAGGCAATGGTAATAGCAACTGGAAGTGTAAACTGCCTTCAAAAACTGTAATGCTATTTTGTACCTATCATCATAATCTTATAAAAAAAATAGCAGCTTGATTTCACTGGGCTTCTAACTTTGACAGAGTAGGACCTGTAACCTAGCCAAATGGATATTTAAAATATTTGGATAATGGAAGCTTTCTGAATGTGGTTCCTCTTTTCTTTACATTGGGCAATAATTCCCATCACATTCAATCAGCGTGGACCATCCCATTTAGAGAATTGGGGAAGTCTGTAAGAATGCATTAATTCAGGGGTCTTCAAACTTGGCCCTTTTATGACTTGTGGACTTCAATTCCCAGAATTCCTCAGCCAGGCACACTGGCTGAGGAATTCTGGGAGTTGAAGTTCACAAGTCATAAAAGGCCAAGTTTGAAAACCCCTGCATTAATTGAACTTCACCATTTGTGACATCTCTTTGTACGATGGCTGCCAATGTTTGTTTCCAGTTACCACTGTAAATAATCTGTAATGAGTATCTATTTCAAAAGAACATGTTCCATTACTTCAACCTTTCCTTGCTAAAATAGCAGCTGAAATGAAAAGCCTATCAAGCTGGCCACTAGCAGTCCAGAGTGGTGTGTATGCAAGCTGTTGGTCATTGATCTGTGTCAAAACAAACAATGCCACCCTTCTTCAAAAAGTTAATGCTAACACTCAGGGCTTTTTTTCTCATAGAACGCTCAGAACGGAGTTCTGGCACCTTTTTTGGATGGAACCTTGTAGGGTAGGCAAGGCAGGTTGTATGACATGTGTGAGTTCCGGCACCTTTTTCTTTTACAAAAAAAGCACTGCTAACACTGAAAGATGCTCTGATGGAATTAAAACAAGTAATTCTAGCTATTCCTCACAAAGGTCAAACTGAAAATCAACCAAAGATTGTTTCAGCAACCTATTCGATTCCATGAAATCATCATATGTATTACAAGCAACTTTTTAAACATACTGTCATGGTTCCGATTAAAGAGACACATCAAAGAGCAATGGATGATTATTTATTCTAAAAAAAGTCTATAATGAGCAGAACAGAGCATCGACACTCATAGATGGATGCCAGAATCTGAATCCTCCTCCCCTTGACACATCATATCCTACAGAATCTCCCTCCCTTAATTACATGTCATGAATCACATTCACCAATTAATTCAACACACAAAGTTTCACTTCCCTTGAAGCACGCTATTTCTTATCTTCTTAAAACGTCTGGGTTGAATCCCTCCCGCCCTTTTGTGATTCAAGGCCAAACAGTTAAAGCAAAAGGCTGCCTCTTATATTGTCAGTGCAAAAACATGTCAATGTTTGCAGCATTGACAACTGGGCCCCATTACAAAAAGGACAGATTCTGTAATGTAAGAAGAAAACAAGTTAGGAGCTGGCTTTTGGTTTGTTGGGGTGTTTCTCATAAAACCTTTTGATAAGTTTGTCAGCTTTCACATCGCTAGATTTCACCCAAATAGCTTCAGACAATGGGTATCCCTTCTATTGTACTAGGTACTGCAATTTTCCCTTAAAGATTCTAGAGTCAAGAATACATTTAACTTCATGATGGGTCTGACCCGCTACTACAAGGGGTCCAGGTGCCTTCTTAGGGGGAGGTCTTAAAGTGGAGGCCCGAAAAGGTTACAGTAAGCTACAATGGAAAACTGGGTGAATTTTCCCCAAAAGTCTGGGAAGCTTCAATTCTACCATGACCGGGTTGATGATTCTCACAATGGGGAAAGGCCCCAAGAATTTCGGTCCTAATTTCTTGGTGGGTAATTTGAGGCGTAAATATTTAGTAGACAGATAAACCTTTTCCCCAACTTGGAATGTTCTTTCGGGAGCCCTCTTTTTATCAGCCTGTTTTTTATAAGTCTCAGAAGTCATTTTTTTGCCATTTTCATGTTTCTCCAAACCTCTTCCCACCCCCTCACCCATTGATCAAGTGTCTGGGAAGCGGAGGGTAGTCAGGCGTTGGGCTGAACTCTTTTCCTGTGGCTACTCTGAAAGCCATGTAACCAGTGCTGCTGTGAACAGAATTATTGTAGGCCACCTCGGTGAAAGGGAGGAGGTCAGTCCAGTTTGTCTGTTGGTAGGAAACATTGCATCAGAGATATTGCTCCACCATTTTGTTAGCAGACTCTGCAGCCCCATTGGTAGCTGGATGAAAAGCAGATGCTAAGCCTTGAGATGATCCAATTAATTTAAGGAAATTCCTCCAAAATTTCGCTGTGAACTGTACTCCTCTATCTGAAATTATTCACTTAGGGACTCCATGTAGTTGGTAGATATGTTTCAGGAACAATTTAGTCAGTCGTTGTGCAGATGGGAGTCCTTTACAGGCAATAAAATGAGCCTGCTTCAAAAACAGATCTATCACAGTCCAGATGACAGTATTTCCTCTACTTTTCGGTAGGTAGGTCTACAATAAAGTCCATAGCTATTTCTTCCCTTGGTTGAGAAGGGTCTACCACCGACTGCAGTAGCCCAGGCATTTTCCCTGGAATTCTTTTCATGGTGACACATACGGTACAACTCCTGATATAGTTTTCTACATCTCGTTTTAGCCCCGGCCACCAAAATTGCTGGTGGATGAGGTGTAGAGTTTTTAAATATCCAAAGTATCCAGCCTGTTTTACATCATGGCTGTGTTTGAGAGCATTGAGATGGAGGGCTTCAGGCAGATACAGTTTTCCCCCTTGTATGCCAAGCCATCCCTGCATATTAGGGAGGTTTGACTATCTTTGAACCATTGATCGGTGAAGAGCTCTCTTTTTATCTTCTTCGCTCCCGGGTCATCAGGATTAGGGGTTTTGCAAGGTGTGAGTGGTGCCGCAGGTTGTGAACTGGGGATAATTTCCTCGTAGACCTCTTTATGTTCGCTTTTGTACTGTGGCAATCGGTAGAGTGCATCAGCTAGGACAGGGGTGTCAAACTCAATTTCATTGAGGGCCACATCAGCATTGTGGTTGCCCTCAGGGGGATGGGTGGGTATGGCCTGGGTGGGCGTGGCCTACTGGGTGGGTGTGGCTAGAGTGCATATGGCCTACTGGGTGGGCGTGGCCAGCTCTACATCATTCGCATCAAGGGTGCCTATGCGGGCCTGGTCAGGAGTGGGACAGATCTGAGGGTCTCTGGCAGAAGGAGGGTCTCTGGGCCAGGGCCAAGGCAGTGGGGGCCGTTCCCTCACTGTTTCCAGGATGGCTTCACGAGCCACATGAAACCACTTTGCGGGCCGGATCCAGCCCCCAGGCCTTGTGTTTGACATGTCTGAGCTAGGAAGTTGTTTCTTCCTGGTATGTACTTTAGAGTAAAATTACTGTGCCCGTCACACTTGCTTTGGGGACAATTTGCAGGGAGCTTTTAGTGCCTCTAAATTTTTGTGATCTGTCCATACTTCAAAAGGCACCTTGCTCCCTTCTAAACAGTGTTGCCAGTTTAATAGGCCCCACCTAATTGTGAAGGCCTCCTTCTCCCAGACTGTCTATCTCCTCTCACCTTCAGTGAATTTCTTAGAGGTGTAGCCACAAGGTTGCAGGACCCCACTTTTATTCTTTTGTTGTAACACAGCTCCGACTGCCACGTCGCTGGCATCTGCTTGAATTATGAAGGGCTCCCCTGGGCAGGGGTGCTTTAGAACCGGTTCAGCTGCAAATAGTCTTTTTAAATTCTCAAAAGCTTTCTGACAACTCATAGTCCATGCTAGTGGTTGGCCAGGTCGCGGTTTTCTCCCTCCCTTGCCCATTTTGAGTAGTTCTGTAAGGGGTAGAGCAATCTCGGCAAAAGAGGGAATGAATTGATGGTAGAGGTTGGCAAACCCTAGGAAGCTCTGGAGCTGTTTGCGAGTCTTTGTGGGCTACCATTCAATTATAGCTTTCACTTTGGTTGGGTCCATTTTGATGCCCTCATTGGAAATTCTATACCCAAGATAATCTAATCGGGTTTGGTGAAATTCACATTTCGACAATTTGACATAAAGTTTGGCATTCAATAGTTTCTTTAACACTTCTATGGCCAGTCTTATGTAGTCATTCATATTCGTACTGTATATCAGAATGTCATCAAGATACACCAGAACCCCTTTGTATAAATGATCATGTAGGACCTCATTAATCAACTGCATAAATATGGCTGGGGCACCTTGCAGTCCAAATGGCATGACTTTGAATTGGTAGCTTCCCAAGGGGCAGTTGAAGGCTGTTTTCCACTCATCCCCCTCCTTTATTTTCACCCAGTGATATGCTTCTCTCAGGTCTAACTTAGTGAAGAAACTCCCCTTCGCCAGGTGGGTTAGTAAGTCTTTCAGGAGGGGAAGAGGGTATTTATTTTCCACACTCACAGTGTTAAGGCCCTTATAGTCTACTCAGAGATGAAGAGAACCATCTTTTTTTTTTCTTTGAACAACACAGGGGCTCCAACAGTAGACTTGGCCCATTCAATGAATCCCCTTGCTAGACTTGTATCCACATATCGCTGCATCTCCTCTATTTCAGGGGGACGACATAGCATACATTCTTGGTCGTGGAAGTTTGGCCCCCGGCAACAGTTCAATGGAACAATCATTGGGCCAGTGAGGAGGCAAGGTATCACATTCTTTCTCACTAAATGCCTCTGCTAATCCTGGTACTCGCTGGGGATGGGTGGCTCACCTGGTGGCCATGAGGCAGCCATGTGTGCTCGCTCATTGGGTGGGCTAAAATTCCCTGTAACATCTGTTGAATCAATGGGGGGATCGGGCCCTATAGGTAGTTCTCATTCCTTTCTCCCACCAGATAAATGGCTTCCATTTGTCCAACCAGGCTAATCCTAAAATCACAGTCCCAGTCATTTTTGGGGCCATCAGGAAGCGAATAAGATCTGGGAGGGGGATTTATACCCCTGTCATGGACCAATCATCATCTCCTGTGGCTGGCCTTCCATTTCGCCACCCCCTGTTGCTGGATTGCAGAACCGACCAGGTGGTTCCGCCCCAGGCGCCTAATGGACCCTGAACGGTTCCAGGTGGCACTTGGGCCTGTGCCTGCCATCTTCGCTCACAGCCCGGTCGATGCCTTAGTGGAAGCCTGGGAAAGGGCAGCCATGGAGGCACTCGACTGCGTTGTGCTCATGCGGCCCCTGACCCAGCGCAGATCCCAGTGGGCTCCATGGTTTTCCGTGGAGCTCCGGGAGATGAAGTGTCGGAGACGGAGCCTAGAGAGTTGTTGGAGATCCAGCTGGTCTGAATCTGACCAACTGTGGCTAAGAACCTTTACGAGGTCTTATCTCGCAACGATGGAGGCGGCGAAGTCCAACTACTTAGCTGCCCTCATCCCTTCTGCAGATAATTGCCTGGCCGCCCTGTTTAGGGTGACTCACTCCCTCCTTAATCAGGAGGTGAGGGAGGAGCCCTTGCAGGGTTGTGCCGAGGAGTTTAGTCAGCATCTGGCGGACAAAATCGCTCAAATTCAGGCCAGTCTGGACTCCAACTGGGCAGAGTCTGACGGGGGGGGGGGAGATGAGCAGTCTTAGGAATGTTATCTGGGAAGAATTCAACCTTGTGACTCTGGAAGAGGTGGACAGGATCATGGGGAGGCTGAGTTCCACCACGTGTTTATTGGACCCGTGCCCCTCCTGGCTGGTGTATGCAGCTTGGCAGGGGACACAAGGCTGGCTCCAGGCAGTAATAACTGGGGACCCCTGATCTAGAAAGATTGGTGGGTATAAAATGTAGCAGTCTATACAGTTACAGTACAGCCCTATTACAGCTGAAAAAGCTCTCCAGTGTGTGAACTGCACCAATGTGCCAATGTGATATGCCAGAATAGAGTTGAATCTTTGGATCTGACTGCTTGAATGAAACATGTCGTTTCTCATGGCTTACTTTTTCTTGCATGCCAGCAATTGTTTACAGCATCTCTTCTGTTGGAGGAGGTCCTGGGCAGCTGATGTTGTCGTATTGGATATACAAGCCTGCTAAGAGGTAGCAAGAACTATTTTGACATTAATAGAGCCCTTGTGAAACTATGGCTTTGAGTGGAACTGTTGTTTCCTTGAAGGTCCACTATTACTATGGGTTAAATGCTGGTGGAGCTCTTGGAAAAGGGTGTCATAGTTCTTCAAGGGTGTTTCAGGAGACTCAGCTGATGTCGGGCATACTGTAGCAGTGTGGCTGGTCTGAGGCCAGTAATTCAATTATCACTTTATTTAACTAGGGAATCCACTTGTCTTGGGATCCCACTGCTTTTTTGCCTATTTCTTGTCAATCTGTTTCTCTGTTTAAGTAAGGAAATATCTCTGAAACAATGACTCAATAGGGCACAGGTTGTCCAGGTCTGCTTAAATGTATTGGTTATTGTCAGAAACCATGCTTATTTGGTAGTGAAAAGTCACCAAAGATGTTCTGCAACTGACCAAACTAGCAAACAAAGAATAAAGAGAATCCTGGCTGTAACCAACATAAGCATAATAACAGCAAAACATCCAAAGACAGAGGCAGACGTAGAAAAAAAGAGCATTTAATGAAGCTGTTTTAATTTGTTGCAGAAATGCACAGAGTGAAGTGGATTGGCTCATCTTTGAATTATGCCAATTATGAAGAAGGTTTGATCTTGTATTTCCGTCCATTTCCATACAATCACCACCCTGTCATAATTATCATGCCCCTAAGTATGAAGTGTCTAAATTCTTAGCCCCTCTAACATCACTTTAAATGAAGAAAACCTTGTCTCTCAGGAGTCCCTGTCATCTACATGGTTTTGACTTGAAAAACTGTACAATCTATTTAGTTAAACTGTAGAGACTTTATATAACCATTTCTATATGCTAGCCAATACAGCTTTCTCAAGCACTAATGTTTTATTTTACTTTTACCTTATTTATTTTTCAAGAGTTGTAACCCACTCTGAGCACATCAAACAGGCAACATCATAACAATAAAAAAGGCAAATCCAAACAAGAACCAAAACCAATAGATAACCATAAAGAAGAAAGATGAAATCCAAGAGAGGTATCCGGAAAGAGTCACCTGCGACTGGAAGAACATTGAAATAAAGCATACTTAATTGGTGTGCATAATTTTCACAAAGTTGGTACTCCATGCACTTCTGGGGAAGGTACCTTTCATGAAGAAATTTGTACATTTGAAAGGTTATTTAAAGGACTGTCTTTTCTCAGTTACAGTTAACCAACACACCAAAGTAGGGAGGCAGACTATTATGTATACTCTCTCTTAAGGAGGTCCATCCGGTGGGACCAAGAAGTGCCTTCTCTGTAGTGGCTCCCTCTGTGGAACATCATCCCTGTAAAAATAAGAATGGCCCTCATCTTGACACTTTTTCTAAAAGCTCTCAAGACATGGTTTGGGCCCCCAGGGTGTTCTGGAGCCTGGAACCCCCAGGGTGATATAGAGCCCATCAAATAGTTAATTGAGATTGTTGCCACCAGAGAGTGATTGGATGGGGATTTATTCATGTTTTGTATTGGGGTTGTATTTATGTAAGTTGCCTGGAGTCATTGTGAGTGAATTAGACAGCCATATAAATTTTCTTAATGAATAATAAATACATTATGGAAAAAAGTGCCATCTGACCTGTACCCCATAAAAGGAGAGTAGAGTAGTAAATATTGACTTAGTGGTGAGAAAGAGGAGGGGATGAGAAAGAAGATTAAGATTCCTCTGCCTTGATATTCTTTGGTATAAACAGTATCCCTTGTGGAATCTCTTTCCTCCCATGGGCTGACAGGAATTCCAGAAGGACATCTCTTGAGGAATCCAACAGATAATGAGGTTCAATTTTAGCAAGGGGTTTACTATTATATCCCAGTATTGTGCCATTAAGGACTTAAAATACCTTTAAAGTCAGGTCCAGAAACCTACTGGCAACCAAAACAGTGACTTTTCATTTTAGAAAAGCTTTTGTTCAATGTTTAAAGGAGAAGAGAAGATTGGAGAGAATAGAGATTGGAAGATGAAGTTTGAAAGTTCTTTAAAGGCCTTCCTGTCTCAGATTTTGCATTTCCCACAAATACAATAAGTACTTTTTTATGTGAGAAGGGCCCATCTAGTACTTAGAGATTTGTGTGTGTGAATGAGTTAGATCCAAAGCTAGCGCAAACAAATTGCTTTTAGGCGTAGCTTTTAGCATTTAGCAGCACAGGAGCTTATTCTGATATGACCAAAGAGTAAAATGTGTTCTTTTTCAGTTTGCACATCTGTCTCTCTGAAAATGTCCTTCTGAGATTGGCAATCTGCCATTTAAATTACCTTATTAAACTCCAATTCAGATAGGAGAAATCCCATATGACCCATGGG